>NC_134404.1:169196975-169489475 GCF_038048845.1 Mixophyes fleayi | reverse complement strand
GATGATGATAGTGAGGAAGTCAGATGATGATGGACAGATATATATTGATGGCAGCCAAAAATAAAACAATGCTAAAGAAGATGATGATGGAAGCCATGGTGCAGAGCACACTTTTATTTCTTAAAAATGACAAGCACCAGTTTGTGTACCCTTTTATTCACCCTCTTTTTTTGGGTACCCTTTATAATTTTAATAAAACATTAAATTAATAAACATAATAAAAATAATTTTAAAAAAAATGACAAGCTCTTTCTAAGCTTAAAAATCCTTGTTACCAAGTAAAATGAGGAAATATTCTTGCCTTTTTCAAACTTCTAAGCAAGGCTTATTAAAATCATTAGTTGCTTTGTAAAGAAGAAAAGGTACTTTGGAGTTACAAACGGTAGTACTAAATATGTTGACGAAATGGAGAAAATACTAATACTTTCTCACGTGGACATAAAATGCAATAAAAAGCAAATCAATTTTGATTGGAATAATGCATACACTGTTTGAAGAAGAGGACCAACATATTTATGGATAGAAAAAGGTAAAGTCATATATTGATTTCTCTCTTGTATTGGAATATTATAGTCAATTTATAGATAGATAGATAGATACCAACTATTAAATGAAAAGTGGAGTAATAACGGTGCATCCACATGTTGGCAATATAAAGAAATTTACCATCTCCACTCATCTAAAATATTTTTTCTTAGTTCAGAATATTGCAGTACCTATTATGGTATCCAACTTGAACCCTTGTTTGCCTTCTGCTCAGTCACTACACTCAAATCAAATATTCAATCAGAATTTCAACAATATTATTACTATGCTTTTTAAATGGGTCGAGACCTACCTGCACACAGCTTTTCAATGAAAGACATCCCCAGGCAGTAGCTTAATTAGACATCAAGGGAATCACTGGACTCAAGCTAGAGGGGGAGGGGAGCTAACATTCCCTGTTTTAAATACAGGAGTCATCTTGAAAGAGCCATAGCTATAGCATAAAATGTCTTATACAATTGCAGAGAATCATATATATATATATATATTTATATATATATATGCGCGTGTGTGTGCGTGTGTGTACATACAGTAAATAGGTGGATTAAACGGATGAAACATTATATCATCACGTGAAATCTTATATAGATATCAGAAAATATGTCTATATACACTTAGTGGCTTTAAAACATAGTAATCCCTTTTGCATTTTTTCTCATTTAATTTCTGACATGGTGGGATCAAAATGGATTTAGTTTGGGATTCTTACAACTGATCAACACAAAATACTTAATACACCCTCAACAAGCTCTCCAAGTCATATTACACCTAAAAGTAGGTTATGGATATACTGGACGAACAACTCACCATCTATGCAAAGCTAAGATTGCAAAACTTAAGACAGTTTACTAAAGTGAAACGTAACACTCAGACCATCTTCAGGTGCTGCTCGAGCAATGCTGCTGGGTTAACGAGTACAGGGGGCAAACATTGCTGCTGTCTCACCTGTTTCTTGTCGTTTCTTCTTAGTAAAATCTTGGGTGCATAAGGATGAAGGTCATTGTGGTTCCTATCCTGTCTCCTTCTCATTCTTGTTAAGAAAAATATATAACTCATCTAAGTTAAAATTGAAGGTAACAAATCTATTTTTACTAAAATACCTAAGAGCTAACCAATACAATCTGACTTATCAACTAGATAATTAACATAATACATTAAAGCTATGAAATCTATGGAGTCTCAAAAAAACTGAAGCAACCACTTATACAAGTTAAGCCAAAGAGAAACAAACATGGCTCTGCGGCTGGAGACACCTGGTTGGGCAGTTGCTTCCTGTAGGAAACATTGCTTTAGCCATCAGATTGATGGGTCAATTCACGAATTTAAGAATTAGAGCTGAACTCAAAACATTTTTTTTTTCCCAATTCTCTTAATGCTGGTAGATATTACCTATGAGTGTAACAGTGCATGATCAATCATGTATCATAGTAAAATAAATGTTTGACATGAAAAAAAACCTATAGATTTAATACTGTGCATGGACCAATATTTTCTAAAACTGTCACTGTGTAATGTGTAGCTATTTATTGGGGCTATATATTTCATGCTTGCTAATGTATAGATAAATATACTGTGATTTTCTTCAATATTATTCATGACATGCCCTAGCAAAATCTTTATATACGATCACATGATCTTTCCTGGAAAAATCAGTATGTATAGACACAGAAATAGATAATGTGACTGACTGATTGCAATGATTCATATGTCTGGTGTGCATAGCTGTCATAACTTCGCTGCTTTGCTGCAATTTTCTGCAATTACTAATTGATTGATCTCTATTTAAATCTTAGTCTCATAGTTTTCAGAATTACCCAACTGAAAGTCTAAGATATTCTAAAGAGAACCCTTATTTTTATGTTAAGTGACCAAGTCTCAGATTTCTATAGAAAATCAGAGCTAATTTGATTATAATTGCATTCATCTATCAGGGTCCAAACAGAGCATAAATAATTTCTGCATAAATACTGTGTGCCTCCTCTGTTTATCTTCAACACTCTAACATATTTAAACAAATGTAGCAATAGGTTATACTTAATGAGAAGACTTCACAATGAAAACAAGGATTTGCATAATGCTGCTAAGATCAAGGTAAATGGACTGTTGCAGCATTGAAAGACCTTAGAAAGGACAACACATAGCTAGCTATTTATGAAAAGCAAAAATAAGGAAGTGCTTAAGAAAATAAAAGACACTTTACTGCACAACATGTGGCAGTTTAAATACATATGATATATTTAATGTATTTAATTTATGTAGAAGCCTAATATATGTAAAGCATAACTGTGTATTATGCGGCTTATGTTCAATTGAATGTAAATTGTGTTTCTGGTGTATAATACATTTTACTTCTGGGCAAGCATACAAAGCACTGGCCCCAAAAATAGTGCTGTCTGTGTTCATGCTCAGATGTAAAAAAAAGCTAGTACACACCAGAAACATAATTTGCATTTAAGTTAGCATAAGCCCCTAAATGCTCATTAATCTGTTATACCAATCTTCTATGAAGAAAAGCACAATTACTAACAAACAAAATACAAAAATATTAATACAAATAGCATTGATAGAAAGATTATATGTAACATGATCTACTGCTTACACTGTAGTTTTACATAAAACAAAAGTGTAGCCTTGTGAGGAAAAGGGTAAATGTAAAAAGCTGCGCCATCTGTCTGCAACAGGCTGCACTGCACTGATGGCCTACATTAATATATGCTACTCTTTATCATTTGTGGTATATGCTGATAGTTCGTGAACATAGTGTGACACTTGTAACTGTGTGGTATGACATAAACGTTACTGCAATCATTTATTGCAGTTATGTCATCAATATAGAACTGGTCTCCAAAACTAGCAAAAAAGTGTTAATTGAGATATATGTATTACAGGAGAGGAGCATTGATCTGATATACCCCATCTTTTATTTAAATTCTCAGTTTACACTTTTGTGCACTTTTGAAACTGACCTCGTCTTTGCCATATGTATTATTTTGTTCGTACATTGACTTTTACTAGAACAGTGTTTCTTGTGCAATTCTGCATTAGAAATTACTTCACAGCTGTCTAAACTTAGAAAGAAAGCAAAGCTTTAAAATCTGGTAAATCATTATTGAAGGTTGCATTGGGGGTGGGGGGTGGGGGTGTTACTGTTTTTGTGCACTGTGTGTGTAACTGTAGATGTTCCATTATCCATCCATATCACCAAGTAGTTCGGTATTGCAGTCTATGGTGGCGATTGTGCTGGTGCCAGGACTAAAACGGAATAACACGTGATAAAGAGCAGCTTGATAAATGGGACCTGAGTGCACTGGGACCAAGGAAAAAACACAAAGCAGACAAGAGGGAGGCTGGGAGCTCTGTGTGCTGCAACTGAAGAAGATACTGAGTAAAAAAGAGTAAACCAGCAACAAATAAGAGCAAAACAACATACAAGACATAAGAAGAAAAGGAACATACAAGATTTGAAGCAGTCGGGAATCACAAGAACAAGACATTAAACTGTCATTGAAAACACGACATTCCCATTTTCTGTGTCAGTAGCAGAACGTGAATGCTAGTAGGTGCAAGAGAAGATCACGCCTCAGTATCTCTGACTTGGACTGAAGAGGCTTACAGGCAGCCAGACGGTAGCAAGACCTACACCAGAGATACATGAAGTGGATAAAGACGCCTCCTCTTTTCACCATTTCTGTTGACATATCTTGCCTTCACCCGCTGAGGTGCGAGGCGTTACACAATCTTGGGTGATCCGCGCAGACTGTGTGTGCCCGTCCTAGTGCAAAGCTCTCGCTCGTCAGTCACTTTGTTCTGCGTGTGCCCGGAGTACTGTACTGTGCTAGTGGCGCTTGTCTCCCTTGCTCCCTCTTGGGGGCAGCAGTTCAGCACCACGTTCAGTGGACAGCGCACAGATCAGTCCGGTCTACAAGTTCATCAGAGACCTATTTTACAGTGCGGCAGCAGGAGCTTCTGTGAAGAAAAAAGAACATTATAAGCAGAGAGGATTCATTTCAGACGGTGGCATGTAAAGAGGGGTAAGAATTGTCTTATTCATACATGGAACACTGTCTTCGATTCAGTACCACTGTTGTATTTATTTTAGAATTATTTGTTTGTGCATTTTTTTTTGTAACATCCTTTTTCAAAGATTTTAAAGATTACAAAGTTTTAAAATAGACAATTTTGCACATAAATCCTACTCGCTTAGGAAAAGCATCCATAATGCCACCAGCAGCAACGATTGATGAAAATGATCACATTAATATCAGATAAATAATATATTGTATATTCTCGGAATAATGGGTGTCCTACCGTGTTTATTTTTTACTTGAAGATGTCGTTTAAAGGGAGAGAAACCTACAGATGATTTTTTTAAATATATTTAAGGTTTGGTCACGGTCCAGATCACAAACTGTTATGTAATTATAGAATCCTTGAACAAATCTGAATGTATTGTTTCCTAAAATCGGTTATAGTTTTTTTTTTTAATTAACATGAACAACATAACATATGATAACGGAAGTTATTTATCTTGTGTTACAAATTTGTGTTTTATTATTTTTCCTGCTTTATACTCCAAGGAATACCTAATTTTGAGTAAAGGGGAGGCTCATTTGGAGGCTAATTTTATACCTAATGCAATGGTAGCAGTTATTCCAGGTTTTCCCACAAAATTATGCATGCATTTTTAACATCATAATCTGTCCTCTCATGCAAAGATACAAGGACAACACAACAGCACAAATTCTGGATTTATTAAATGATGCCTTATAATACCTTGCACTTAAATATTATAATAGCAGTAGTAGTAGTAGTAGCAGTAGTAGTAGTAGTAGTAATATTATTATTATTATTATTATTATTATTATTATTATTATTTTATGTAGGTGCTACTAGGGAAACAATTTTTGTTATGTTTAAGTCTACAAATAACTATTAAATATTTATTACTTATTACTCATAGGAACATGATGAGAAACACAGAGTAGTCATCATTCACACGAGTTTGGCATGTTTTACTTCTGACAGATTGAAGTATTGTAGGTTCAGTTGAAATGTCTCGGTTGGGCATCTGCTTGTTACTGGTGAATGAGAGGTTTGAGAATGGAGTCTGTTGCCCCTATTGTGAAGTCTGGAGAGTTCATCATCCTCACAATTTTCTTATGAGAAAACTATACAGAATATAACAGTTTGACATAAATATTCAGATCACAGAAGTAATAGAGGGCTTTGGCTGTCTAACATCCAGAACCTTAAGCCCATATGATGAGGACAATTATAAAATGTATCTAATCCACAGTTACATGGAATTACCACTTACGTTATAGTAATTCTCATCTATAGCATTGTAAAGCAAGTCAATGTCATAATTTCATGTGTTCTTTTTTCCCCTATTATAGTTAAAGTTGTAAGAACATACTATAATTTATATTGTGAAATATAGTATATAGTATGTAGAAATATAGTAAATATAGCCATTATCTAATGAGGTCAGAGCTATGAGCAGTTGCAAGCTTGAGATTTATAGAAGATAAAATATTGATGGTAAACATGCAGTTAATATATGATATTTTGCAAACTACCTTTCTTGGTGGCATCGGCAGTTGTTTGCATATAGAGTAAATTGCATGTTAGTAACTGTAATGTCTTTCACTGTTATCCCAAAAGAATAAATACTGATAAAGTCAATAACTAGTAAATTGATTCAGTTTTACCTTATTGAGTAAATAGGTAATGAAAGGTTTATACCGAAAGGGCATATTTTAAACTTGCTGAACATTGATTTCAAATGTAAGGGATATCCTCTTCAGGTGTCAGTGCTTCCCTAAAATTAAAGTCTTTAGCTCTGGCTTTAAAATGTTCCACAGCTACTTAGAATATGAATGGTAGCTCTGCAAGGTGACATTTAGTGTGCCGTTGTAGACATTTAAATCAGTAATCTAATAATGTTCATAATACTACACCTGGAAATCATTGCCAGTATTTCATGCAAAACACAAGGCTATCATTATTTTAGTTATCTGGTGTGAATTTTACTCTATCATAATACTCATTAAAGTATAATATATAGAGTAAATTATTTAAGTATAGTAAGGTATACTTTATTATTGTAAAAAATCCACAAAATATATATTCCCACATTTGCTTAGCACAATGTACTTAATATAATATGGTGAAAAATAGTAGAACAACTACAATTGCTGTACTAAGAACTTTGTACTGTGTATATGTTATCTTAGTGTTTGCTTTATGATTCTGGAAGCTGTACTAATCAGTTATTTCAATGCAACCTTTAAACGTAATGTATGAAATAATAAAATATGTGTGCACTGTCACCAGTTTATTTATGTTTTGCTATGTAAAGTAAGCTTGGCATAGCATGCAGTACTATGTAATCTATGTCAGAAGTAAAAATGTAATGTTAGTGCCCACTGCTTGCTCTCCATTTGTTAAGTATAATTGTAAAAACTGCTTTTTGTTGACTTCATAAAGAGCATGGTTATGATTTAATGCTGATTATTGTGATGATTTGTGCTTTAGGTGACCTGTTCAGAAAGGCTTGCAGCTGATTTCATAAAGCTGGACATATACCAGTAAATAAAGACGTGTGATCTGTGAACAATGATTGCTTTGAATGTTGTGTTTTTCTCTATTGGATTCTACACAACGCTGTTATTATTAACAATCATATGGTCAAACCCCTGTTTTATTGGATTTCAGGCTTGGATCCTACAGATATATATTCTATGTGTTAAGACTATAGGTTAGGTGATAAGCATTGCTGCCTCACAGCACTGGAGCCATGGAATCAATTCTGATAAGGACACATTTTATGTGGCGTTTGTATAGTCTCTGTGTTTGTGTAGGTTTCTTCCCACAGTCCAAAAACATACTGGTAGGTTACTGGCTTCTGACAAAATCTACATTACTGTGGTAGAGAATTTAGACTGTAATCTCCAGGGAGCAGAGACTCCTAAATGATTAAACATGCTCTGTAAAGTGCTGCATAATATGTTGGTGCTATATAAATAAAGGATAATAATAATATAATTATGCATTATTTAAGAAACAAATGTTTCATATTAATTCATATGGGCTTGTTTAAGCAGCTATGTTTAAAGGTTAGGTGTGAAGATAAATTTTTTACCTTTCGCTATATAACAAGGCACAGGTGTGTGGTTGAAGATAATAAAGTACATACATAATAGGCACAGAATAGTAAATGTGAAAGGAAGGTGCCAAATGCTTCGGGCTTTAGTTCATCCCTCATCTTGTGAGGGTTTACAGTGTCCAGGTGGGAAGTATAGCCTGCACATAGTGACCCCTTCCCCAACACGCACATTTATTACACCAACTACTGTACTGCTCTGGCTGGGGTAAATAACATGATTTTTGGATGAATTCATAGTGTGGGCTTATTCTAAATAAGCACCTGGTTAATTTCAATAGTGAAAAATAGTTATTGTAGAAGTGGATAAAGTAATATGCCCCTTGTAAGCAAAGTAATTAGCCAATCAATCAGAGCAACCAGTTAAAACTGTAATTGATCAAATTGGCGCTCAATTTCATATTTATCTACATAGTAAAATATTCCCAAAAATCCGAGGAAGACATTGTTCAAATTAGTTCTCACCATTTCTCGTGTATGTGATAGGTTAAAAGTTTTCACCCCCTAATATAATACGCGGAACCCTAAGATGGCAATACTTCTTTTATTTATATACTTCTCCTTGGTACTCACCATTACCATTACTCCGGTTACCAAATGTCTAGTGTGGTGGCTGGGAAGAATCATTGTGCTTTTCTGAGCAGGGCTTGATACTGTATTTAGTAGGAGGCATGTTGTTTTTCCCTATAATAGTAACAAGCTTTGCGCTGACTCACCAGGACATTGGTTGATGTGAGTAGGAGTATCTACTATGATGTGTGTTTCCCCTAAATTGCTTTAATAAGCCCGAGGTGGCGAATGCCGCATATGATTTTTAGAATAGAAGGTGTGAAGAAGGGCACACATAGTGAGGGCTTGAATACTAGCAGTATTTATTATACTTTGCCCCCTTGAAAGAGTCTATGGATCTGTTTTATTTATTTCAACAGTTCCCTAATATCAATAAAGGATAGTGGGTGATTTTGCCACATAACAGATTGAAACTGGTCTGTAGTGGATTTTGTAGTGTAATGTTTTTTGAAAAGTTTATGAGCAATTCATGCAAAAATGGTGCTCTGCAGTATTATAAATGGCCTTAGTGAATCTGTTGCATTCCCTTATTTACAACGTTTCCACTATATCCAAGAAGAATTGAAATATCTACGTTAGAGATTTATGATGGACACAATTCTAATTTCCTGTGTGTTTTATAGTTTCCTATTGCAGGAATGACCAAATTTACTGTGCATGAACCTAAATTATTAGGCTCATCGCAGGGCTTCCTGAGAATATATAGTCACTCTCATTACTCTCTGATGGAGCTTATAGTCTAAATTTCCTACCACACAAACACACACACTAGGATCTATTTTTGTCAAAAGCCAGTTAACCTACCAGGATGCTTTTGGACTATAGTAGGGAAACTGAGCTCCCAAAGGAAACCCACGCAAGACACGGGGTGAAAATACAATGTTAATCACTGTGGCACTGTGCCTAAGTGCTTAGGGATAGAAACACCAGTCTTTTTTCATCTGCATTATATACTCATAAAATGTGAAATACAACATATTTAACTGTTGAGTGGTCACTAAAAGAAAAGTATCTATCTTTATGGTATATTAGCTATGTTATGGTTGGATTATCTATCTAGCCTTACAAGAAGTGTTTCAATAATAATAATAATAATGATAATAATAATACATTGCATGTAAAACATAATTTAACAATAGTTAATCATGTATGAGTTGGTAAACTTGTTCTTATTTGTTTAACAAAATATGACTTGATCACTTTAATGTTGCGTATTGTTTTGAAACTGTCAGAACACTATCCCTGTGGATAGTGCCATCACAGTGCCTACAGGAAGTCTGCAAAATACGCATAGTGGCTGTGAGTTAATATCATGCTATTAGAAGGAATGGAATAATGAGCGTGACATGAATATTTAATTCACAATGATTTTAGATGTACTTGTGCTGTCCAATTGTTGCCCCAATATTTAAGAAGGAGCTCTGGCTGAGGATTTCAGGCTAGACACAATTTTAGGCTGTTATAAATAATGACATGTTGAAATCATACAAAAACTATATTACATTCAACAGTAAAACAAACACACACACACCCTAAATAATATGGTGCCACACATACACACACACACACACACACACACACACACACACACACACACACACACACACACACACACTAAAAATATATATAATCTAGCATATTAAACAACTTTATCCCATTATAAAAAGTACAGGTGATCTTATATTTAAATAATGAATACATATGTATTCTAATTTTGCATTTTTTTGCAGAGTGTTTTTTAGTGTTGATTTTTGTATTAAAGCTGCACTACCACCTAGCGGAAGATTTTACTACTGTGCCCCTCCTCTGGGGCTGCTCCATGCAGCTGATATTCCTGGGGCTATGTATTAGAGAACTGGCGAGTCAAGCACCATTTAATGGCAGTGGGAGGCTGTGTGAGTGGGAAGGACAATGACGAGTCACATTCTCTTCATTGTGTCTCATGATTGGACATCCCGCTTAGTCCTCCTCGGTTTTCATTCGTGGCTGTAAGAGGATCCAAGGAGCCCTGCTAGAAATGGCTGTATGTAGCCTTTGGCAAGGAGAAGGAGCATGTTAGTTAAGTTTTTTTCATAGGTGGTAGTGCAGTACATTGTATATATGTCAGACTGAAACCACTGTTAGCTGCCTGCAGTCATAGTAATACAAGCACCTAGAGTGCACATGAAGAATACAGGGGATTAATAATGACAGTGCTTTGCAGCAAGGGAGCTAGCATTATACGTTCTCTGTGTATGTGTATATAGAAACTGCAATGTGTTGTTCTTTCACCCTCAGGCTAGAAGTCCCCATCTCTCTGCTAAAAGCATATAAGCACTAATTTGAGCAAAACAATGCTAGTTAATGCAAACATTGAAATAGTAGATTGAGACACTAAAAAGCTTGTGTAACAAAGCTCCTTTAGTTTACAGAAAGACAAATAAAGTAATAAATACAATAGAAAATCCGGTTTGTATGGAGCAGGGAATGCACTAATATCCCTAAGGTTGTATTTTACCACACATAGAAATCAACATACATCTTTCCTGACTGATGCTTGTTTCACAGGAAGCATGCTAAAAACACTTTTGATTTATAGGGGACACATTGTCTATTGATCTAAAAAGAGGCACTTGTTCCGTAAATACTGTCTTATATACAAATCAGCCATTTTATAGATCCATTAGAATAGCACATTATAATCCATCATGTGTGTCCTTATCATTTTATGGCTTATTTCATAAATTGCAATTTCATTTTTTCCATTTTATGTTGGTTGCTGATTTTCCAGCCTGCTATACAGCAATAATTGTTTTAAGTGTGATTGATATGTACAGCATTATACAGCAAATTTATGTACTGGGGTTGACACAAAACCTCTTTTGAAAGTACATTATCATTAAAAAGACAACTAGATTTCAAGTTATGTAAGTTGCATTTTTTTTATAAAAAATAGAGATTTATTTTCACACCTACGTAAAAGTACCAGAATTTGAACTGATAATGTAGTAATCAAAAGGTAAGTAGTTTTGTCTAGAAATATCAGATTCTCTGTTAGTTAACCTATTCAACAGAAAACCTTTCTGAGCAGGCTCATAACACAGAGCAAAAGTGTGTATTTAGTAAAGTTAGGTAACACAGTTATGTGTACAGTATTTCAGTGTGTGGGAGCATTTCATACATATATTTGTGGATATTTCTAGTGGCCTCTTTATCAAGCTGTAGCATATTTTAAATGAGATATCTACCTGTTTTTTAATCATATCCAAATTAGTAATAAGGTATCTTGCAAATCATTTTTATTGGTTGTTGAAGATGCCTTATGGCGGTAATAAAGCATCTTTTGAAGCTGTTTAAACACATATACAGTACTTTCCATGAGAATTCAAACTATTTCATTACTTGAATTTAACAGCCCTTTCCTCACAGTATCTGTTACTTATCCATTACAACAGAACTTGGAAAGTAGACTGACTACTATTATTTGTTAAACTGAATAGAAGTATATTAAACTTATTTTCATTTTCCAATCTTATTTGTGTAGTGTACATATGAAGTCATGGATGTTTATCAAAGTACTAGAATTGGTAACTACCATAAAAAATTTTGCAAAGCCTGCTGGTCAAGCCTATTCTACACTAAACTGTCACTGTGTGCGTCTCTGTCCAATTATCACTTTTTCTCCCTTTAAAACCCTCCTGTTATTCATGTATGGTTGTCTTCTAATGGCAGAATGTGAAGCCAGGTTCATAAATGTCACAGAATGTCAGTGTGTGTCAAGGAAGATCTACGCACAACTCCTGAATTTTCTGCATAGATTGTGCCCTCAATCCTTTGGACCAATATAACTAGAATTTTATTCTCAAACTCTATTGTATTTGCTACTGCACTGTGCATTTATGCTTCAGTTACAATGTGGTTACCATACGATAAACACAACAGCACAAGGTAAATAACTTTAGTGCTGCAGAGAAGCTGATAATTTTAAATGATGTTTTTCTACCATAAAGCAGCAAAACAAAACTGTAACAATGATTAGCAAACCATTATTTTATAAAGTAAAGGACTGGAATGTAAGGATAACTCCAAATGAATCTAAAAATTCAGTTTTGAACGTAGTTCAATAAGGTAAACAATTATACTTAATGTATTTTATATGGGGTCCAGCGCTTTCCCGATATCTGTTCATTCCTGCTGATGTAGGCTTTTTTAAAACAAACAATACGTTATCCATGCTGCTCCTATGTAAAATCTCCATTCGTATGGGTGGAAAGGTCACAGAGGAAAGGCTTTGGCAGCATCGCTGCTTTTTTGATTGCATTATTACATTATTGTTTAATACAATGAACTCAGTTACCTTTAAAGATAACAGTGAGTAGAGATATCCTTTACATTTACATACATAACTGCCTAGAACTAAATCACCACCTAAAGTGCTCTCTAAACCATCAGACAGAAACGTAAGGATCAAATCCTAATTTTTGAGCTTTTTGCTTTCCTTCACGCCTACTTGAATATAATAAAAAGAATTCTCATCGTAACAGGTACAAATTCCATAAGGTTATCTTTAAAATACTCTTTCTACTTTCCATTTAGATATATTCATTCTTGTGTGTAAAAAAGGTTAAAACAATTTTTTAACAAATAATTCTCTAAAATATTAGATAAAATGAGGTTTGTTATATTAAACCATAGTGAACGTGGGGTTTTAAGTAGAAATTAAGGGATGGTTTTAGCAGTCACCTGCAGAAAACAGCTTGTACCCTTTGGCTGCCCTTCAGATGCTGTTCTAGGCTTCTGATTTTCAGAAAGGCCAGATGTTATAAGGACATGAGAAAACAGGGACATACAAATAAAAACTGTTTGCAGGTCTTCACCACATTAACCCCTTCCAGTCAGGTAACATAAAATAGATCGCTATATAAGAAGCCTAGATCTTGATACATGTTGTGCTTTTCCATTGTAGAAATTGGAATGCATTATATTTTGCAAACAAATAAGATTGACTTATACACTAGATATGATGGTTTTCTGATGTTTAGTAGCAAAGTGCAAACTGAGCTGTTCAAGCTATAAGCCTGTTTGGATTAGTCACTTATTATGTAATCCTATATCTGCAATGCCTAGCACGTCCTCAGTAACCTACAAATATGACCGCATCTCACTTTTATTGCAGGACACATAAGGCAAATTTATTCTTTCTGTCTTTCCCAAGTATTTCATACACATATTTGGCTATGTTATGATGATGGAGAACATTAGACATTTCAGTTTATGTATTTATTTGATTGCACTTATGTACTTTTTGCAAAAAAAAAAAAGTTTTTTTTTTAAATTGCGTCAGATAAAACAAGACAGGCATAATAATATCCGTATAGTAGTACATCAGAATTCCAATAAAAGAAACAGAGTAACAGCAATCAACATAATGGAGGTGTAACAACAGCTATATAAACCTTACAATGTACTTGTAGAGCAAAAATTCAGGCCTGATCTTAGCACTCCTTTTTAATGTCTGGTCAGACCAGATGCAGACCATTAATTTCAGTGGAGTCAGAGTGGAAACATTAACGTAAATAAGGCACTTAATATCAATTAATCATAAACATCAATAGGGAATAATGAATGGTATAGTGGTCCAGCCAAATGTTTCTTCTATAGGTCATCCCACCTCCCCACAACTGGCCGGGCTAATTTGTTCCAATGTCCTGGACCCCTCAGTTCCAACACAAAGGCAGCTTTTCACCCACCTTTATTGACACATTATGTTGGAGATGTGACCCAGCAAAAGTAGAGGTGAATTTATTAGGAAGTGTGGGGTACCAAACAATGGATTTCTCCCGTGCTGACCGGCCCACGACTGCTTTGTCTTTATGGTAGGGGGACCCAACGCTGTGGGTATCCCTGCTATAGTGTCACCTGCCCAGGCTTGCAAAGCCTAGTGCTGGGAATGGTACATTTTTTGGGGGAGGGGGGGTTGCTAGTACCAACCTAGACTGGCAGCACTAGGGTTAATTGAAATGTTTGGTGGGGGGGGGGGGGGTTGCACCACTTTATTTTCTTTTTTTTCAATACAGCAGCCTGTGCTGATGGTCGTCATCATCATCATCATCATTACAGATTTTGCACCAGGAGAAAGTATCCTCAACAGATACATCTCCTAGAGTCCTATATGCTGCTGCATAACACGTGAAGATCATAGCATGTGAAGATCATGAACACACATTTACATTGCTAGGGTTGTCCACTACCTCTTCCTTTCCGCCTGTCTAAATGTAGAGAGGTGCAATGGGGAGATCCCTCTCAGTCTGAGAGCAGACTGAGAGAGATCCTTAGCTACAAGTCAAAGGCACTTTTTGTGCTATGATGCAGACTTGCGTCCAACTCTATATGTGAAACTTAGTGTTCAAGTCAATATAAGTCAAGAGAAAAAACAGTTAAACAATTATGAGACATAAAAATAAACCTCTGCCTAGAACGTACATAAATGGGTGGTTCTTCACTTGCTTTTTCAAACAATTTCTGCATAATTCCCATCAATATAGCCTTTTTTGGATATTTTATATTTCTCTGATACTGAATTTTGGTGTCGGTTTACTGTATTTCATTGTTACGCTCATTATCGCTGACATCAGGTTGTTGGGAACACGCTGACACATTTTTCTCTGACATATTTCCTTCTCTTACTGTCTCTATTGTGTAAATGACTGAAGAGTTTGTGTAAGTGTTTCTTGGCAATGCTCAAGAATTGATTCCCTTTCAGATGCTGCAAAAAATGTTCCCATTTTCCGGTAGCATTTTAACAAATACATTGATTGATATCACAATGAATTGTCTGTGTATTTCTAAACCTAGATAGGTAATGGCACTATTGACAAGTACGTAAAATAACTGTTTTGCAGCATTGAGTATGTTGTAAGAAATACACTTGCCTGGAGACACCTAAATAGTCAATGACATTAATGGCAAGTACAGATTTAAAAAAAAGAGAGTTCACTAGTCAATGTTCTTTAGCAATTACCTGCTGGTGTCACAATGAATTCTCTGTGTATTTGCACAATTAGATGGCTAATGACCATCTAACTAATGAGAAGTGCAGAAGAGGGAAAAAATAAATCAAGTAGACAATGCTGCAGTACTGGTTACAGGGCTATGTAGAAAATGCAGTATTGTACAGTAGTCTGGGCTAGTATCACTCACAGCCACAATAAAAAAATCCATAGCCATTTTCCCTAGTTCAATCCAAAAAGAATGAGTGTCAATGGTGCTGTAAGTTGCTTTTAAAAGGCTATAGACGTGATATTTGTTGATGTTTGCTAATTAGCCTACATGTAGTGTACTTGGCCTGCTTCTCCAGGGGACGTTAATTATTCACCAAATTTTGGACAAATCAGGAACAAATCATAAATAAATTTGCCAACTGCAAATCTCTAAAATACCACTGAATTAATTAGACAGATTGATTCACCTATCTGTACCTGATGGGACCTGATTCAATAAGGCACATATCTGCCGATTTTGAGCGTATTGTACTCAAAATCACTCTACACATGCCCAGAACCCAGAAATACGTCCATGAACGCAGCCCTGTTCACTCTGTCTTCGAACACAAAGGACAGTTACTTCCGCCTATGCTTTGGAAGTGAACGGGGCGGGGAAAGTTTTTTTTTACCATAATCAATGTACAGTAGGGGTGTGCCACACTCAAGCGCACATAACCAGGTTCCAATCAAGCTCCGAGCATCTCAAAGTAACATGATTTTCTGTTGTATCTCTTGCTCCAGTTACAGGGTAAGTCCTGATCAGTGGTGATGACAGTCTCATATGCATGATAGAACATGTGTTTGCAATCACTAGCAGCCGTAAATATTTATTTTATGCACAGTGACATTAATTCAATATTTTTTTCTTTATGTTCTGTTTTGAGCAATTAGAATTCACATAGATATGTAGAGAGCAGTCCTATACCCAATTTCAGCAGCACATGTATCTTGAGATCTGTGCCTTCATGAATTAAGGGAAGTGCAAAGCCTAAATTAGTGCGTCCGCTTGCTCTCGGAATGGTTGCTTTGATGAATCAGGCCAGTGATGCCCATAAAATGTCATCAGCTAAAGACAAATGTAACATAAGGGATCTGGGACAGGTGGAGGCAAACGGCAAAATAATAACATTTTAAAAAGGAGTAGAAATAGTTTAATATTACAACTGTTGGAAATTGCATGTAAAGTACATCTTCTTATAACTGAGTTATATGTAAAATGTTACTGAAACAAAGTTGATTCAGTAGCAATTCATGTAACTACCAGTAATAGATTAATAGTATCAAACACTAACTTTTAAATTCTTAAGAAATTATTCAGTAATCAGTCAACTTCCTATTGCTAAATTTACAGTTTAAAAATGTAGTCATCTAGGCAATTGATTCTTCCCCCTGAATTCATGTAATGCAAAAAGCGATAACACTGTAACATTCATTTCCTAGCATGAGTTATCCATTTGGAGGACAATATTTGCAGTGTAAAATTGGTAGGGACAAGCGTGATTTGTCCATAGAATGGACTTTCCCTCACTGTCCCAAGCCCATAAATAAAGTAAAACTTGCACTGCACTTTAAGCACCTTTGAAGAAGTCATCCGGACAAAGTAGTCCCTGTGCACCAAAAGTGTTGTTCACCTACTTTAGAATAATCATAGACAGCAGGCACAACTCTGTGCTAATGTGTTACAGACAGGGCCATCTTTTCCATTGGGCACGATGGGCAGCTGCCCGGGGGCCCCACGGGCAAGTTATATATCTATATCTATATCTGTATCTGTATACATCTATATATCTATATCTATATCTAGGGGCCCCGGTGCACTGCTTTGCCCGGGGGCCCATAATGTTGTTAAGATGGCCCTGGTTACAGAACCTGTATGGATGAGCAGATAATCCAGAAGAAGCAGCTATACTAAATTCAAATGGGTCCTCTGGGCAAAGAACAATATGAATCCCATATGAATGTCACTTTACATCCGTTTATTTATTTGGTCACAGCATTGCCATCACAATTTAAAATCTGAGTGACCTCACATTGAATTAATAATTCTAATACAACTTGTAAGGGCAACAGCAAATCTTTAGTCATCAGTACTGTGATTATGATTGTTAATTCTCCCTTAGATATAGTACTTCTTGTTCATAAAATGTGTTGGAAGTCTAGAGTGATTTTATTCCTTTATACAGAGCACCACATCAGGGCTCCCAAAGCTCATTTCTTGAGTCTGCTTTATTTTAGGCATACCTAAATATTCCCACTCAAAGTTGTTTGGAGATATCTCTCCCTGCTGAGGATGAAGTTTACATAGAGATACTGGAAACAAAAAGGTTGTGTTACTGAATTCCTCCAATTCCACCAAAATTGTCATAGTACCTAGGGTTTACCTAATTAACTATAATTATTGTTGGTTTCAGGTATAATAGAGGCAACTTTTTCAGGTGATAAGGCCTAACGTTGGACAGGAGCAGAGATTTTCCACCTACCTTCTCCTTCTGGATTCCGAAACTTGTATATAAAATTTGGAGCTCCTACCAGGGCTATATGTCCTCATCACCATACAGCTGCTCCATAATAGCTCCCAACCACTAAGTTCTTCAAGCCACTTTGATAGTGTTGCATAACCAACAGTAGTTTCTGCTAATCTCCACACTGATCACTTCTGCTCCACCATGTTTTTGCACTCTTACAGTAAACATGGCTTCATCTCAACAAAGAAACTAAAGTCAACGATACCAATATCCATGTCAGATATTATATCAGGCTAAACAGAAGGTCAGCCTTGCGTTCAATCCATCACAAGGTCACGCAGACTACTGTGATCCTGATGAATGATACACTAGACCAAAAACTGCAGAACAGGGGTCGTGTGATGACAATTCAGGTTCATGGAGAATTCATTCTCCTGCCCACCATATTAGCACATAACCAGCCTGACTTGGCCATTAACCATTAACTTGTGTATATCATTAACATATAATTATTTTTGTTCTCATCTCTTTAGTGTATCCAATATCAGTCCAATATCATCTCTGCACTTGAATGTCTGCCAAAATGGCAATTGCTCTAAACTCCAGGCAATATTAATAGTGCAGTTCACAAAGAAATAGATGCATTACTTTGTAACTTGGTAGAGGGAGTGGGTTAGATGCAGATGTCAGTACATCAAGGTTACATCAAAGCACCCTATATTTTTGTGGCATGAGACAATAAGAATAGGTTTGACACTAACAAGCTTAGCAATTTTGGAGGAGTATTGTGGGAGTAGAGGTGTAATACTTTAGCAATCCCTTGGATACCACCCTTGTTGCCACAAAGGTTCTTCACAATTAAATTTAAATTAGCAGTTTTGATAAACCTCACAACTTTCCCTATTTAGGCCAAGGCATTTGTTCAGATATGTTATTGATATGCTCCTTGTCACAAATACTCACCTGAGCCTGTGTAACCGGTGAGTGACACAGGGTTAACCACAGCAAACCAACTTGCTCTGCCTAGCAAATGACTACAATCCTCTTTTATATCGCATGGTCACTATCAGAGACGGATTTAGACCTCATGGGGCCCTAGGCAAGATACTGGTTTGGGGCCCACTCCCTAAATAAATCCATAGCACTATAGTTTTTAGCATAACATATACCCCTATTCAGGGGCTGGCTGGCAGACTTTAGCCCAGGAGGGCAAGCAAATAGCACTGGCCCATAAGTAGCGTCCCATTTTTAAAGGTTGGTCTCAACGCCGGCCCTGGGAGGGCCCTCTGGGGACCGCTGGGCCCTAGGCAATTGCCTAGGTTGCCTAGTGATAAATCCGTCCCTGGTCACTATTACTTCCAAAATTCTGCCACCACCAAACTTTTTTTCAAGTGATGAACTATTATAGGAAGTCTTCGGTTACTCCCTAACCAATCTCAAACTACAATCAAAACATAAATTAATCACAGTTATCATTAACCGAATAATACCCTGTATTTTAGTCATGTAGTATTATAAATGACCAAGCTTAACTAGCACATGAATTCATTAGGAACACAGAGACAGAACATTATTAAATGGAATTCAAAATGACAAATATGCACAATGTTTAAAGTATCTAAAAATAAAATAACAAAATGACATTAATTAACATTATGCAAAACAATGTAATAACCAAGAGAAAATCCAAACGCATAACATTACTCAATTTCTTATCTCTACTGTGGGAGAACACAGAAATGTGGATCATAAACCCAATCAGATTGATCTCCAGGCAAAAGTAACAAAGATACTTTACTCTTTTGGTGGATTTAAAAGATCAGCCCCTTAGCCCATCTGTCTCTGAGGTCACTAGGGAACGTCACACCTGGATTTGAATCACAGTATATTCAAGAATAGCCAGAAATTCATATACCAGCCATAAACTTACTTTCGAACATAATAAAATCATAACAATGCAGGCAATCAGCAGATGTGCCTATGTGTAGACATGAAACTATGGGCAGCACGGTGGCTAAGTGGTTAGCACTTCTGCCTTACAGCACTGGGGTCATGAGTTCGATTCGATGGCCTTATCTGTGTGGAGTTTGTATGTTCTCTCTTTGTTTGCGTGGGTTTCTTCCCGGTGCTCCGGTTTCCTCCCACATGCCAAAAACATACTAGTAGGTTAATTGGCTGCTATAAAAATTGACCCTAGTCTCTCTGTCTGTGTGTGTCTGTGTGTATGTTAGGGAATTTAGACTGTAAGCTCCAATGGGGCAGGTACTGATGTGAATGAGTTCCCTGTACAGCACTGCGGAGTTAGTGGCGCTATATAAATAAATATATAAATATATGATGATGATGAAACAGCACTATAAAATATAAATCTATTAGGGAAATATTAGGTTACTATGGTTTCTCTTTGAGTCTAAAATCTGTTTTTGACACATTAGATGTGCCTTGGCACTCTAATCATACAAATTTGAAGGATAAAAGAAATTGCTTTTAGGTATACACCTTCTTGCTAGAAATATTATAGGGCTCTGACCATGTGCTCTGAAGACGGTCCAATAAAACCTTATCTTAGATAGTTTGTGCTGAGTCTGGAGACAGCAAGTCTCCTGAACATGACACCCCCTGCTGGAAGACTGAGGAGAGAGTAAATTAGCATTAGAAATGTCAATATAATTAGATTCACCTCTGATGTACCTGCACCCAGGTACTTCACAGGTACTCCTCCCAGGAGGAAGTAAACATTTATATTTTCATATTTTATTTAATTAACTTTTGATTAGACCCTAATCATGACACTTCATAAATGCTCATTAGAGTTTTTTGTTTTTTTAAGAAAACACCAGGTGTAGATGTCCTCATGTATGTGGCAAAATTGAAAAAAACCTGATACATTTTGTTTTATACAGACTTAATCATGTTTTTAGATTTCTGCCTCATGTAAATGGAATATGTAATGATGCAGTCTTTCAAAATGGGTGTTGTACTCATCCCTTCTGAAAGAAAAGAAAATTGTATAATTATGGAAATGCTTCATCTGTTTTTGTTTAAGTGTAACATGTAAACAGGCAATGCAAATAAGAAAAAAGTCTGCTGCAGCATAATTTGTAACTAGTAGTGCTGTATATTCATTGATGGAAAGCAATGACTAAACATATAGGGGCATATTCAATTGTCCGTGTTACTCGCAAAAGTAATGCAGCTTGCGCACTATTACCGTTATTACGCTAAAAGTGTGTGTAATTACCATTATTACAGTACCTTTAACGGCGGCTTTCTGAGCTGCGAGCTGAAATCCAGGTTAGAATTAACGTAATAACGGTAATACTTTCAACGCCGCGTTACTTTAGAGATTAACCAGGACAATTGAATATGCCCCATATTATGGGCTTTGAAAGAAATCTACCAGCACTTGGCAGCAGTCAACAGGCAACTTCTGTTTACTTTTCTAATTAACTACAGGTGACGTTCAATGAAATGTGAAAAAAAATTAGTTCGACTTCCTCTATAAAACATCAATATATGTTTATGGGTTAAGTACCACTTTAATTGTTAATAGCTTTATTAAAGTTTAAGCAACTTACCAATTCAGTTGACCAGTACCAGTTAACCAATAAAAGTATTCTGATTTAAAATATTTTTTGTAATCTTTTGTGTTAAACAGAAAAACAGGAAACAAGCTATCACGATGCAAAGTTTTGTGTCCATATTTCACTACTAGTTTATAGAAACAAACAAATGCTGTTTACCAAAGGATAGCTGTCTGTCAGATTATGTTATATAAAGGATCACTCTGCACTCAGGTTATTCCATCACAGTTATAAAGCACTTTCCTCTTGATATGTAATTGTTTGTGGTTTATTGCAGCAGACAGAATGGATGCAGGTGCTTTGGATCTGATTTACTAATGTGATGTAACATCCTAAGAGATGCACATAAACGGACAAATCAATTTTAGCTTCAATTCCCTTCAAAAACTTGGACTAATTTAATTTCTGACTTTAACATTTCACCAACATATCCTGTGAATCATCTTTGTAGACATTTGAGATGTATATAAGTAGAGAGGAGCACATTTTTTCAAAACTGTTCAGCAGAATATTCCCATCATTTCTTCATTTGCCTTTGTACATTCTAACATTTCACTGGCGAAATTTGGCTTTAAATGTTCTGTGTGGAAGCCTTCTCCTTCAAAGATCATTTTTGTAGCTCCCTAAGAAGTAGCGTAATCTCCTCATTTCTGGTATCTTATTAAAGAAAACATCCCAAATAATTCTCTGCATTTACCGTATTTCCCCATGTATAAGACGCTTCCATGTATAAGACGCACCTTCATTTTGGGACCCGAAATTGGAAAAAAAATTATAAAACTACTCATCACTGTCAAAATTCCCATTGTGTAGTGTCTGGACAATGGAATCTGAATGACAGTAAGGCAGCGCCACTGCACAGCCTTGTTGACAAGAGGGACTTCAGCATACAAAGCTCCCAGTCCTACACAGCTTGGGGAGTGTCTACGTGACGTCAGTGAAATTCTAAACGCGCTCATTGGAACTCAAGGTTTGAAGAGTACTCCAGGTCACGTGATACCCGTTTATTCACAGCTCTGAGAGAGGAGAAGAGACTAGAGTGAGGGTGCGGGAGTCTGAGTCTCTGTCAGCATTGTCATGCTGCATCCCTGGGTGATCATTCTGGACTCAGATCTTCTTCTCTTCCTCCAGCCTCTTGTGTTTTCTTCTGGGACATTTTTGGTGAGAGCACCAGTTAGGGAGGGATCACTACCTTTCAAAGGCTCGCTAACTTTATTGTACAAATCCGAACCGGCCAGTCCAGTTAACGTAACCTAATATACCACTGCCACTGTTTAAGATGCACCCAGTTTTTAGACCCCAAATTTTTGGAAAAAGGGTGTGTTTTATACATGAGGAAATATGGTAATTCATGATGTGCCAATGCATTCAACTGAAAAGTCCATCTGGTTTCTTGTTGTAATAGTAATTTCTGTCGTATACCACCTCTCTAGAGTATGCAGTCGATAGTCATACATCTCAAACTTGAAACCTGATGTGCCTCACTCAAGAAATGTCTGACCACATGTTTGTCCAATTATAAATTGATTGGAAAATTTTCCCAAAAAGTCCTGGAGATTTTGCCTACATAGACCAAATCATATGGACAGAATAGGATTTATATACCATAATATGTAGTGCAAAGTGTCTATGATTGACTGATCTTTTAGAGACTGTACAAGCTGCAACAGCACACATCTTCAGCACTCACTGCATATAAAACAATCTGGTTTAGACAGAGGTAGCCATATTTGACCAAGGTAAGCGTAGTATGCTTGGCAATCAGCATGGACCAAATGATCAAGTAAGTTCTTTCCCTTTCTGTATGCAATCATAAGTCATTCTCACTGCAATGCAGGAAGACTGACATCCGTTACCACAATTGGCCAGTGTTTGTTAATAGCATCTCTGATGACGTTGGATGCTGTAACTTAATTAGCCCTGATAAGACACCATTCATTATATCTTTAGCAATTGCGTGAGTGCCTCCATAGAATTTTTTGTGTGTTCTTAGTAAGCAGTCATGAATCTCCTTTGCACTATAGTCCCTGTGTAAGAAACAGTTGCTGATTTGCTTTAGTCATAATTCTCAATAAACTCTCATAAATCCTTAAAGCATTTCCAAATTCCCAAAAGTAGCAGACCATAAAAAGAAGAGGTCTTCAATATAACAAACGTAAAAGTTAACATATTTCCCATACATTTGGCTAATGTGTTCACCCTCATAATAATGTATACGTCTGTTAACATAATTGGAGGGCCTTGTTTGAACTCATCTCTGTGCCAGGAATTTGCAAAAAACTAATGCTGTTCACATTGAGCTAAATTTAATAGATAAATTATATATTCAGAAGTGGCACCTTTTTAAGACAGTATAAAAACAATTCAGTATTGTGCCAATACAAGCCATTTAGGGAATGATGGTATATAAACTTTTTGCATCCATGGTAAACAACAGAAGATCCTCATTAAAAGCATACAACTCAATCAACAATGTGAAAGAGTCCTGAACATAACTAGGGATAGATTTAGCAAGAGGTTGAAAGTAAAACTTGAAAAATTGGTTGAAGTAGTGAACCCTGTGCTGAGATAATTGGCCTCCTGGGTGGAGAGCTGGTGGACTTATGTATATTAGGAAAGGCATAAATAACCAGATCGAGAAATTGGTTTTCAAAAACCTGGTTTATATGTTCTCAGTAATCCAGCTACTTGCCACTGCATAGTCAATACTTTGATCAGTCTTAAAGGACTTGGTAGGGTCACTGCCAATATAAGATGAGTATCAGATAATTGACCCAAAAACTTTCTTTCCTGCATTGATCAAATTTCTGGACCACAATAATGCCACCCTTAGCAGCAGGTCTAATACATATGGTGGTGTTATTAGATAGATCAGGAAATGTTCCACATTAGAAAGGTCTGCTTTTAGATCTAACCCATTGCCAATTGTTTTTACCAACCAATATAGTATGATCAAGCATTGAAATACATGATTTGATGAAAGGGTTAGCAGAGAGTGGGTCAAACATGCTTACTGATTATGAGGACTGATGAGGCTGCATCAGGTTTATCCTTGACAAATTCTTTAATTTTAATGCTTTAAAAAAATCTATATCCCATTCAAAAGGGTTGTGATAAGTAGTGGGAACAAATCATAGAACTTTTGATAATACAGTCATTTCAGTTTATAAATTAGGACAATAAGACATATTATATATTATGGTTTCTTGGCTCTTGGAGGCACTGGCTTAAGTCATCTCTTCCCACCTCCTGGTATTGTGTCTGGGGAGCCTTTTAATGGTACACACTGGGATCTGTTGGCAAGTTAAAAGAGGGTTAAGCTGTCCTGCCAAACCCTTCTTCATATATCACATCTTGTTTACACTCTCCATTTGGGACTGATTGATGTTCTTCGTATTAATCCCATATATACAACAACTATTTTACCAGTTTCTTCATCGCTGTGTAATTTAATTTCTGTGTGTTTAATTACACCAGTGTGGGGATCACGTTCCAACTGACAGGTGACCTTATGGTCTGCTTAGTACAAGAGAAGGCATTGGGGGCATTATGCAGCAGTGCTAACTGGTAAGCATTAACTTTAGTGGTGCAGGAAAGGCACTGGGTCTTGATTTGTAGCTTTTGGGAATGGGGTTATTGCTTGTGATGTTTAACATGTATTTGTCCACTCTTTAACATGTATTTGTCGTTCACCTACACCTAAAGGCAAGCACACAAAAAATATAGCTTTTGAACAGACATTTAGCGCAACAAGCACTGACACATGGGTTACGCTGGCCCTGTTTCTATAATAGCAAACCGACTATGTTACATATTAATTTGATTGATTTTTGTTTATATTTTGGATTGCAATGTGCAGAAAGCAGTGCCCATAGTGTTAGGTTGACTCTGCATGTTCAACATAGACTCTGTATTGGTAAGCAAACCAGCATTGAAAATGTCTTTGAGCGTGGTCACGTATATAAATATTTCAGCTACGTGTATCCCTGATCTGCAGTTTAAATATATGTTTGGATAGATTTCAAACAGAAATGGTCTACAAATCCTGCAACTATGTGAGTGAAAATAGGACCTACAAACCTTAATGGACTTATAATACTATAGGCATACATGCCTATACTCTTTGAAAGTCCAGGAGACTCCCTATACTTTGAATGGACAAAGCCTACAAGGGGAAGTTATTGAAATCTGAACCCATATGGTAAATCTCTGCATTCTTATTATTTTTTATTTCCAAAGCTCTTTGCATATGTGTTCTTTTCCGCTTGTCATAGGCAATCTGACATGCTATATTTGAATCATTTAAATTTGTAAAAACTTGAAATTTGAAGAGATGCTGAACTTATTTCAATTTTCTGCCAACAATTGCCACACAAACTAATATAGAACAGGTAAAAAATACATAATCTATGAATTATAGGTAAAGCATACAAATGACAAGGTATATATTTATTCCATCTAAGGCAAGTATTTATCATTCAGACGTCATTTGCAGCAAAAAACTCTATTTTTTTCCACCACTTATCACGAAAAAAAAAAACTTCTGCGCTATTTAACCAACTTACCTAGCCGGTACACCGTGATCAAAAACTGACTAATGAGTTGAACTGAGTGGAATTATCACAGATATAAAAGCTACCATTCCCTTGTACACAGCAACATCTGTCTGTAGTGAGCAGAGGACATTTTAGCAACTGTGTGTGGCGTTGTTATGGAGATCAACATGGCATCTGAGACGTGTGAATGTAAGATGTGTACAACATGTCAGAGACTGAAAGGACATTGAAGAATGTGGTAAGTCATAGAAAAAGGCTGGGGAAATAATTATACTGAGCTGGCTGCATATAGGTGGCCTTGGCAGGGATAATATGTTCACTGAGTGGGCTGCATATAGTCGAGTATGGCAGGGATAATAAATCTTTCATTCCTCCAATTGGCTTGTGCAAACTTTGTCTTGTCAGCAAATTCAGCCATCTTGTTCCCAGGGCCAGTGTAACTGCTCTGGGTCCCCCCATTGAGACCCAAGGTGGTGCCGCTGCCAGCCAGGCTTTGCTGTCTTCCCTACCACATCTTTATGTTTTTACCTTCTCCCAACACTAAACTAAAAGCTGTAATCACACCATCAGATTTCTCAACTAGTTCTCCAGTGTTATTGCTAAGAGTTGCACCAGTGGCAGAATTAACATCAGATCTATCTACAGGATATCCTTTTTGTTCCTCAGAAAACTGCTATGGCATTACAGATATCATCATTATCATCATCATCATCATCATCATCATCATCACCACCATTTATTTATATATTTAACCAAGAGTGGTGCTGTAGGGATGGTATTAGCATCAGTCACTGTTAGAATACTGGGGCTGTCTCTTTATCTCTGTTGACCTTAAGTCACTGAAAGTGTATGCTGACATTAGTCTTTGGACAACTGTCAAATTAAATTAAGGTGTGATTCTTTTCTGTTATGGACTGGAATAATATCAGGCCTAGTGGGCAGTTCCCATGATGGCCTGTGCACGTGACTAGCTGAGTCAGGATCATATGATGTTTAGAGAATAAGAACACAAGACAGTGCGTCTGTTTAATAAGTACTTCAATGAATATGAGCATAAGTACATATCAACACATGAAAAACAATGCAGCAAAGTTCTGCACACAGTAGAGAGTGGTGAGTAACGATGTTCAGGATACCACAGGGGTCCGGTAATTAGTAGAGATTTCACTACAACATATATGCAAGATAAGGATCTGATCACCACAGAGTGTAGAAATAGCAGCGTCAGCGGAACAACCCAGAAGGTATCAAACAAGTTCTTGTACAGTAGTATAGGTGAGATGGCAGTTCAGAATATCACAATGATGAGAATCCTCACACTTGGCATAATAAACAAAGTCTTGTAATTGATGCATAGAGATACTTGCAAACAGAGTCCCAAAGACTTTGTTGATGAAGCAGGTTCACCCACAGGAAATCCAACAGGACAGTTTAGGAATACACAAGGATCAGAGAATGCACAGAAGTCCATGGAGACAGGCTAGCAAACAAGTTGCACTGACAGTGAGCAGGTGTCAGTGCTGAGTTTAAATAGAGTAGGTTTGAATGGCACGCTCTGAAGTGAGTCATGTGATCCACAGGAGAACAGAGCAGACAGGAAAAGTAGCAAACCTGGACAGGATTGTTACATTTTCTGACCTGATTGGACCTTTGGGGGCATATTCAATTAGCTTTTGGATTCGCGGTAACGCGCCGGAACAGCCGCGAAACGTAATACACGGTACCGCAATAACGTGGATTTTCGTTCGCAGCCCATAGGGTTGCGAACGAAAATCCGCGTTAATGCGGTACCGTAATACCCGCAAGAACGCGCACTTTTCGCGGCAACGCGCGTTACAGCGAATCCAAAAGCTAATTGAATATGCCCCTTGGAGTGTAAAGCCCCGTCCTTTTCTATGCATATCTTTGTCAGTGATATAAGTTACACTGGACTCTTGGCTCCTGCACATTCTGCTCTCAAGGATTCTTCAGTTTATCAGTTCCTGCTTCACCTCAGACAGTTAAATAAGCATGCAAAGACTTCCAACTCTACAACCCTGGCAAACACTATACAATGATTTCCAATTCTACAACCTTGGCAAACAGTATAGAAAGACTTCAGGATATACAACCATGGCAATCAGCATTAGTATGCCAACTCAGCATTCTAGCATCCTGCTTGTTTTGAATTATCTTTGTGAGTACCACTGCATGAACATAGAACAGCATATATAGAACAATTGTCTGTTGGCTTTAAAGAATATATTTATCAATCACTCTACCTGCTGATTTTGCACTGAGGGGCTCTGGGCTCATCTCATTTGCGCTTGGAGTTTTGCTGCTTTCAGGTGATTATGACTATTGGACAATCTCCATTACCAAAATTGCATTGTGTGAGTACTGCTTTTATTATCTAAACTTTTATTATTCTTTGTGAAGTGCTACAGACTCTGGAGATCTTTAATTCATTACAGCTGTCAGAAACTGACATTACTTGAGACTTTTTTTTCTGTGCTTTCAAATTAGTAGCAAGCTATATTTTCTCTGTATATGAACAATAGTTACACTGTATGTTTTCAACATATTCAAATAAACTCACAGTTGTTTGAACTTCTCTCCTGCCTCTGTCTTGCATTGCATTACAGTCACTCTGTAAACAATGTTCCCTCTAGAGTGAGTAATTCCCTCTATAGTGAGTAATTTTAAAAGGAAAGATTTAATCATTCAGTCTAGTGAGGAATCCAGCCTCACATACATATTCATTATGTATCTTTTAGTCATGCAACTTATAGTCATTTGTCTTTACTGTGCTCCCTCAAATCATTATCTCCTTTGTAAAATCTCCCTGGAGGGTAGTCCTGTATGGCTGCCTGCAGGGCTAGTGCAATATTTCTCTCGGCGCCCTAGGCAAAGCTTCAGCCTACCGTCCCTCCTACCACAAATACCCACTTCCAGCCCTTGACACATTTGACTTTTTTAAAATAACAAAAATAACAATTACCTACTCCTGGCTGGCAAGGCTGCAGTAAAGATGCATTGATATCTGAAGCAGAATGCTGACAAAACTCAGGATTTCTAAAGGGGAAATTTTCAAATCTTTGATTTTGGAACAAAGCAAAATATACTTCTCACCACAGCCAGCAACAGACATTTGCCACATAGTGTCCCAACCATCTAAAGCTTCTCACAATATGCACAGATACTATTTCTTTGGCCTCATTGTGTCCTACCACAGGCATGTGCTGGGTTTGTCTATATGAAAAATAAAGCTCTGGGAGTATTAAATGCAATAAGATGAAACAAAATATAATTATGTTTCTCCGGCAAAGAGCTTACACTCTAAGTAGATGGAATGAGAGTTACAAAAATTAAAGGCAACTAGTGCTAAAGTTCAGAACAGTACACTAGTGAGTCGTGAGCATGGTTATAAATGACATGGTAACAGTCACAGATTGCAGAAGTACTACTAATTTAAGAAGTAAGGATTGAAGTTGAATTTGAAGATAAATAAGGAGGGAGAGGGATGATAGACTTACAGAAACAAGAAGCAAACAGCTTTATGTTGTATGTTGTGATTGGTATTGTTATGCTGGCGGGTCTTGTCATAAGCTTACTGAACTGATGGTAGAGGTCTTCACCTATAGCAGCCACCATTCCCATAGAGCTTGATGTGCTCACAGGTACTCGTAAGACCCCTTGTCGCTAATGTATTGTAAGTTTATGCGCAACACCACAGCAAACCGGTGGTAGAAGCCAATCCGAAACAGAACGTGGAGTCCAAAGGCAGGCCTAGGTCAGGGGTTCGAAGCAGACAGGATGGTCAGGGATAAACAACAAGGTCAGGGCTGGTGGCAAACAAGAATATCCAGGGAACAGGTTAAGAGGTCAGGGCAATCGGAAAACATGCAGAATCCACGTAACAAGCCAAGGGTCACACCGAAAAGGACAATCCAGAGAATAGTAGGGCACACAGTACACACGATCAGGTCAGAAACAGGAATCCAGAAGCTATAACTGGGAGACTAAGCCCTCCCTGCCTTAAATACAGAAGCTGGCCAGTAGTGTTTAGGGGTAGAGATAACCCTCTCGTGAAGTGCCTAATTAATTAACTCGTTTTGTGCATGCACCCGGGTAGCCCAGATGCCGTTGCCATGACAATGGCCGAGATGGAGGACCTGGAGGTGATGTCCCAGCTGTTGTCATGACAGCCAGAACGCAGGCATGAGCAAGCGGCTGAGCACCACCCTCATGACAGGTATAGAGATGAATCTGAAAATAAGCTATGGTAAACATAACTGTGTTTAGCGGTGGTCAGAATTGCTAAAATGAAGGACAAAGGGAAGGACTTTTTTAATAAAACAACTAAAAATTCTCACTGCACTTATCCTCTCCTGAACCTCCTCCTGCTCTGTCTGCTGCTTCACTGTGTGTTTTCTGCACTTCTAGCTCATCAGGGGAGGATTTTATAATACAGACAGCTCAGATGGATGTTCCAATGCCTCTTTGCTCATTAAATCATGTATCATGTGACTGTGGTTGCCATTGTAGTCAAATGACACCAGTGTCGAAGTGGGACATAAAGGGCCTACTGGGAGAATGCAGTGGTAGGGGTCCACTACACTGGGGTGTGGCCAACTGCAAGAGGGGATGTGGTCAATCATTAAAGGGGATGTGGTCAGCCAATGGAGGACAATGTATAACACCATAGTATGATCTATAAAGAAAAAGCGGAAGTCGCAAATAAGGACAATTTCACATGTATCATGTAAAGGAAATAGAGATGAAATATGTATCAATTAATAAATGTTATCCTCAAGTGCTCACTCAAGGATAACTTATTGTCTTCAGCATTTACCATAGGAATAGGTCAAGATTAAAACCCTCTACATTTTTATTTCATGTTTTCTTTTTACTGTGGAGAACAAATATTCTCTTATATTTTAAAGTGAATATCATTTTATACTACTCTGTCACAATTTTGCACCATATGCTGCAGTCAGATCAACCTATTGGATAATCGTACCCAGTCAGAAACCCCCCCCCCCCACTGCTAATAATAATACGTAGTATTTAGGAATGCGACTTTAATTTTTTTAGATTTGTCCACACCCCCAACAGTATATATATATAATGTTTACTAGTAGGGTTTTTTTTATTATTTGTTCACTGGTTGTCTTATTTCTATTTGTGTCAGAACCCCCTCCCCCATAAGAGTATATATAGTGTTATGTTTATATGTAGTGCTCTTTTTATTGTGTCAGCACAGCCTCCCCATTAACAGTATATACAATTTGTTGGTTACTGGTTGTGCTCTTTTAGCACGTGATAATATAGCACACATGAAAACATGATATAAGTTTATCTTCACATTTACTTCTTCACCTTTTCGTGAAACCCAAAAAAATATATTTTCTTGCAATGTTATGGTATTTCCCAAGTCCCATTGGATGCAATAACTCCTATTGTGCTTTCTTTGTGTGATATTTTCGCACTTATGGTAACACTACCAGTGGCGCATGCAGGGGGGGTTTCTGAGTCCCTAGAAACCCCCCCTGCGCTAACTAAGTGGCCACTGTCCTATACAGCAGCTGCGGCGCTGTCAAAGAAGCGTCCGCGGCGGTGCTGTATTGTATACAGCACCGTCGCAGACGCTTCTTAGACAGCGCCGCGGCTGCTGTATAGGACAGCGCTGGCAAAACGGAGCTGCTGCCCGCGGAGTCCCAAAAGGAGCATAATGCCTTTTACTGATTTAAGTTAAAGTCAATTGGCTCATTGTCAGGCATGTTGGCAACTGTAGTAGGTATTTGTTTGGACCGTATGTGGGATCTGACTGCTCTAACAAGGAATTAACCAGTGATCTAGTTCCTAAGTGCTTGGACAAAGCAGCAGGATTGAATCCCATGTGGTGAGCTTCACAGTGTCACTGAAAAATATGTCATTTTGACAGGACAGGATGGGATGCAACTGTGTGTTTTAATTAAATATTTGTATGCTATGTACATACATACTTTACAAATAGTGCACACAGTATATAAATCTAACATTATATCCTTCGCTGCAGAAGTTTAGAAATGGGAAAACCCTGCAAGCAGGAGCCAATGCAAATGCTTCTACAGTGTTAGAAATGGAAGTGCAAAAGTTTTCTGCTGTACTAACCTGTGATCATTAACAATGGCTCTTTCTTCAATCAGCTCTTCTGAGTGGCAGCTCCTCCTTTAGGGGGGGGGGGGGTGGATCTTCTTATCCCACAGCATGAAGGTGTCATTGTCGACGGCAACATTAGTAGTTAGAGGTGCGGCTCTCTGTTTCAATGAAAAGTGCTCTTTTCTCTGCTCCGCCCCACCAATGAAGATGGTGGGGCTATCAGGCATCAGGGCCCACCAGGGAATACCCCAGCCCCATGGCGGGTCAGTCTGACGCTGCATGACACTATGGAAACTGTGCAGAATTATAAATCATTAGCAGCCTGAATACATTAAGGAAATATGGTCATGGAGTAGATCATTTTATCATGGGATTGCTGCTTTAACATACTCCTGATTTTAGTGGGCAAAATTTTAGGCAAAAATAGTATAATTATAATTAAGGGGGTGGACTAAAAATTATATTGGCAGGATTTTTAACAGACATTTTTCCTTTGCCAGCATGTGCTATGGTGGGGCACAGTCTCAGAAATCATCTACTCAAAAGCAGTTCCACAAAAGCACAAGAGGTATAGTGAATGGAATTTGATAGTTTTTCAAAGAAAGCAGTAGTAGAAGTGACAGTATGGTATAGCACCATATACCAGCCCACTTCGACCACTGACTCCCCTCAAAACTGAAACACTGAAGGTGCAAAACATCTATTGTGCAGTACAAAACCAGCTTTGGACCCACAATGCACTTTGATTGGCACTACTATGCCTAGATTTCCACCAAGGCACTTGCAGAGGAACAATAGTGTGTACAGGATGAGTGAGAGCTTTCCTTGCAAAGCAAAGTATAGGTGCTCTAGTGTAGTGCAGAAACAAGTAGGTTAATTGGCTGCTATTAAATATTGACCCTAGTCTGTGTGTGTGTGTATGTTAGGGAATTTAGACTGTAAGCTCCAATGGGGCAGGGACTGATGTGAGTGAGTTCTCTGTGCAGCGCTTCAGAATCAGTGGCGCTATATAAATAAATGGTGATGATGATGATGATGATAAGAAGCAGTGACTTGTGCACAGTACATGTGAGGGTTCCTACCAGATAGCATAAACAACGGATCCCAGGTAAGTAACATTTTAGGATTAGGGATTACTTAGAATATTTCTCCCATTTTTTTCTTTTGAGTGGAATTATTCTTATATGCAAAACAATGTGTTTGTTAACTTGCTTGTTATATGAATGATACTTGCATATTTCGTATTGGTTTATTTAATGAAAAAGTCTAATGTTTACTTTGATATTGTTTAAATGGACATATTTTATATGCATTTCTATGTATATTTGTATTATATTCTTAATGGTTTTAACTTTGGTTTTTTTTTCAGATTGAATAATTATTACACAACCGGGTAGTCTTGGAAATTAACCAATCAAGATGGAGGTTCCCTTCTGATACTCAGGTGATGTGTATGGGATGTTTCTCTTGGGCACATGTTTAATATCTCTTATATAAAAGTTTGAAATTACAACTTATGTTGCTCTGACAAAGAGAATTTATTGTACAAAAATTGTGACTAAATAAATTAGATCAGGGTGTACATTGAAGTCTTACTGTAAGGTTCTGTAAAAAAGACTTGGCTAAAGTATGCTTAGTTAATAACTCACTCTGCAGTGACACTAAAGATATTCTCTAGCTTGGCATTTTTAAAATAATTAAGACCTGTCATATTGTTTGCCTTGTCAAATAAATATCATCCATCTATAGCAGTGTTTCTTGAGTCCAGTCATCACATACCCCTAACAGAGGGGCGCACGCAGGGGGGCCTCCACTAACAAAGTGCCACACATAACGGCACTGTACTATATAGCAGCCACGGCGCTGTCAAAGAAGCGTATATAACACCGACGCGGACACTTCTTTGACAGCGCTGCGGCTGCTGTATAGTACAGTGCTGCCGAAACGGAGCAGCAGCTCTCTCGCTTTTTTTTTTTGGGTGGGGGGAGACTCCCCCCCCTAAAAATCCTGCATGCGCCCTGTAACAGATCATGTTTTGAGGATTTCTGTCTGTGAAACAGGTAGGATGATTACTGACCTAGCCAAGTAGACTATAAGTCTTCTGTACATGATTAAAGAAATCCTGAAAACATGAGCAGTTGGGAGCGCGTGAGGACTGGAGTTAAGAAACTCTTATCTATACTGTAACAGACATTTATTTATAGGTTCACTTTGCTTAAAAGACAACCCATGATTGAACTGTTCATTGATAAAGCATGAAGTTAAATGCATTATTTATTCTTATTTTGACTTAATAGCTGTGTTAAAACAAACAGTTGGATCGAGAAAATGTTCCAAGCTGATCTAGTACTGATCTATGATGACAAAACAGTTACAATGTAGACCATAGCATACAAGATATTATTGCTGTGCCACCAATAACAAAAATGCTTTTTGGAGGCAGCAGATAGCTGAATTTATTTACATGGGCAGCCTCCAAAGAGCATTTTTGTTACCTTGAAACATAGATGGCTACTTGTTTAAGATCAATTTGATATAGAATGTATCACCTGACCTAAGTAATGTAGTTTTCACTGAAAGACAGAGCAGAAAGCACACTGACCATATTCAGATGCTTATAAGCACATCTGTTCAGGTATTTCATTTAACTCAATAATATGCAGGATTCATCTAAATTATTTCTAACAGTTGCATGTAATTGGTCTTTAATTAGAACCATAACATAAAGTATTACTACGTGAATGTATTAAACCCTTTTATTTATTCAAATTTGGAACTCTTAAGCACTTCAACTATGCTCCCAAGACATGCCTAAAATGGGCATCTATTCAAATGCTTTTCAACAGGAATTTATTTTAATAATGTTGGGAAGTTCAAAACAAATAATTTGCTTGCAATTAAATTAATAATTTCAAATTTACATACTCACAGCTTTCGCAAGCCTCATCACTGGGAGGTGACCGCTCAGAACTGGAGTAGTGTTGGAGTTGTAACTGTGCAGGCCAATAGGAAGCCACTTCTCTACTATTAGCCTCAAAATGGGAAGCTGCACAGACCAATAGCAGAGAGGGGTTTTCTATTGGTTAACGAAGTCTTGACCCGCCATAGGAAATACCAGCTTTGGCTGGAGGATGGGGTTTGAGATTTCACAGTACCCTTAAGGCAGAGGCTTTTAGTGCTATCTCATTAGAAAGCACATTAAGGAAGAAGAAGCAGATACATAGGTCAGGAAGTATAGAGAGCACTGCAATATATATGTTTCTTTACCTTAGAGTAGACCTCGTGTTTGACAGCTTCCAACCATGACCCTCCTCACCGGTGAGGCAGTATTCTGCTGTGATTTTTCCACTTATTTCCAAATTCCACAATTTTTAATAAACAACAGCGCAAAAAATACATATTTGACATTAGGATTGTGAAAAAATTAATAATATCTGCACACTTTAGCATTGTTTGAGTTTGAACTGTGGCACATATCATCTTATTGTTAAAATCACTAGCTGATTTTTCTGCAGTACATTTTCAACTGGTAGCAATAAACAACAATTTGCCTATTTATTAAAACAATATCCTTTCATGCAAAAACTAAAAAATCTATTTTGTGAGCTAAACTAAAATTTTATATCGAATTATGGTAACTATTTGCATTTTCATGAGTATTATTCACTCACAAAAATTCTCCACTGTGTGGATGCATTAGTTACACTTTTATCATCCAATGGCAAAATCTTACTTTGAAATCATAAGCCAGCAAGCAGAGTGCAAAGCACAGCCCAACAATTCAATCAGCTTCACTCATATGATGACTGGCGTTGGCTTATTTCAGATCCTCCTCCCGTGGTTCCAATGTCAACAATTATGCAAAAAGAATTAAGAGGCCACAACTTAGTCAGATGAAGAAGCAGGTTCTACTGGTGGGGTAGCTTTATTCCAAAATAGCCAGAAAAGTGTACAATTGAAAAATTGTACACTTTGTCTGTTTTTTAATGTAAAATGACTTCTACTTGAGAACCTTTTCTTTATCTGATTGAGGTGCATTTTCCTTGTTTTTTTTTTTTATAGAATATTACTTTGCTCTTATATAAAAGAACAGAGACTAAATTCAACTCTGCTTTTTTTTAAAAAAAATATATGCATATTTTAATTTCTTTGCAAGAGTTTTCATAAACACAAAGGCTGCCGAAAAATATGGCATGCCATAACAAATATGTTAGGCCATACCTATCTATACATAGTTATGGCCAGTAGGTAGTTTGTGCACCCCCCCCCCTCACACAAAAAGAAGATGTAGCCACACAGTTTCATGATGTGTCACGTCCCCAGGGGCATGTCTAGCATTTTAGAAACACCAGACAATCTATGGCTCTCTAGTTTATTACTATTGATCTAGAATATGTGCATTTAGAGATGTATCAAATATGACTGTTTTCTAGGTTATTGTGACTACATTTATATGGATGAATAAAGATGAATAATATGTATGGCAAATTAAATGAAAAATAGTAGTGATAGATACAAAATTGGTTGGAACTATGGTGGGTAAGGGTGTTGGGAGAGAGAGAGGGTGTACGCACACAACCAGGGGTTGGGTGGGGATGGAGGAGTGTGGGGAAGATGGTGGGCACTGCATATAAGCATTGCTTAGTTTAACATAGGCATCAGTATTATGTCTGCCTGATGTTAACATGCTGTTGGCAGTGAGTTTCCAATTACAGCATCTAGGGACAGGAGGCCTAGGATACTTTTTGTTCTTGTAAAGTTGCCAATAACAACAGCTAAAAAGATGTGCAGGATATAAAGAATCCCTGTTCAATATTCCCCTGATTTATTGTATACTTAACATAAATGGTCCAGTTCTTTGCATTCTAAAGATATTGCATAAATACAATACAGCACCTAACTAAAATCCATTAACTATCTGAACAATGTCATGTCTTTGTTTGTGTTTTCTATTAAAGTTGCCACAATTGAGGTCCATATGTATTGGTATTCTGTGCATTGCATGTTATCTAAGTTGATGCTGTTCTAAATCTTCAAACTCAGGATGGTGAAATGTATACAGTCTAATATTATTCCACATAGGAGACTCCAAAGTAGCAGGGTTAAATTTTTACACTGAGATTCTCATAACATTAATTATATTAATACTTCCTTGAAACATATTAGTTTTATGCTTAACAACTTGGAGTATAATTGAATCCAACACGCAGCTGAACAGCATTTGTCTTATTCAAACTGCAAATTAACTTCATCTAATTATGTATTGGAACATTCATAACATAAAATTCTCTGATAGCCATGCAATACAAATAAACCATACATCAAAACATATGCAAGAATAAGTGACAGAGACCTGTAAATCTTAATCCCAATATAAAATGTAATTGAATTACGTATGCCTGCAATATTTTCTCATTTAGACGTGCCATTAAATCTTGTGAACAAGTGAAGAAAAGTTAGTTGCTTCCAATCAGAAATTCAATGAGGAATACTCTTTTTAAAGAAAAGGTGTAAAGCTCAAAGTAATAAAAAAAGTGATAATAATGTTGCTAGATATAACATACCGGACATCATTTATAATGTGAAAAATGACAGGCACATTGCAAAATCATCATCAGTGATGAAACGCATTCAGTTTGCACTGGTGTGCCAAGATTTCTGCTAAAGTGCATGAGATTGAAAAGAAGAGGCCAGCATTTGCAAACATTTGATGGGGAGAATTTGGCTAAGTGATGAAAAAGTGCATGAGTGCTCCTGGTTTTGCAAACCCATGAAAAAGGGAGATTTAGTTTTGCATGGTCAATAAAATTAGATAAAAGAGTGGAAGGGGTGCATTTTAAAGGGTGTTCCTTATATTTCGTAAGAGAACATGGTCATTTCCACTCCGTAAAAACATTTACGTTTTGTCCCAGATGTGGCAGATATTTTATTTAATTGTGGCACAATGTTGACCACCAACAGCACACTGACAGTGGGAGTAGGCAAAAGCAGGGTGAGCTGCAGCAGGCATTTGCAAGACACTGGGGACATACCAGATTGTGTGATTGACAGACCCCAGGTAAGTCATCTTTTGTTATCGGATTTAACTTATGATATTCCACTGAACATTGAACGTTCAGTTTTCAGTGAAATTGTCCATTAAAATTTGGCTTAAAAAAATTACTGTTTTATAAACACTGCAAACAACTTTTATGAATTAGGTGCTAGATGTTTATGCATTTCCAGTTTTAACATCACCTTTGTTATTTCGACTCTGCCCTTTTATTAAAAGGCAGGGTTATTAACACTGTTTTATATCTAACGCCACCTTTAGCCCCATGTATGATTTCAGAGCAGGATTGATGTGCAAATCCAGGTGAATAATACAATTGGACTGATACATCAGTCCCACTGGATGTAGAAATATTACTCTTTTTTATTCTACACTGAGGGCTTGTTCACAACTATCCAACTTTTTGAGCTCAATACGAGCCAGTGGTGCTAAGTTTACTCACTAAATGCTGCTTCATGTGGATACCATAAGAAGGACCACACATTTTACTCTAAGATATTGAAGTGTGAACATCAGAAAGTGGCATTCTAAATCTGATATTATGCCTTTCACTGGAGCCTAGTTAATAGAATAGTGCTGTAATATTCCCTTTACCTGCAATCCTCCAATGCATTGCCTCCTGTTTGGTCATATATAAATTTGAAGTCAAATGCCTAATGCCTAATCTTTCATTTAAACACTTGTATTTTCCCCAATTTCCACAGTTCCCTAACTCAATTCATATATCAGTTCATATGTTCCAACTTATACATATACCCATTTCCCTAGTCCTTCATTCTATTTGCATACTTCTTTTTTCCTATTGTTAATTTAATACATACACATGTATTCTAGGCCAAATTTCTATTGGTCCCTAATTCAATTTGTGTAGCAGTTTCCATTGTCCTTTAGTCGCTACATATAACCATTTCCCTAGTCATTTATTCAAATAATATACTTGTTCTCAAAGGTTGTTTCATCTTGTCTGTTCTATGATCTGTTTCCCAGTCCACATTAGATACATATACCCATTACCTCACTCCTTACTTTGATTCATATACCAATATCCCCATTCTTATTTAAGTAATACTCATTTCTCCACATCTTCATTCACTGAATATATCAATGTGTCTAATACTTTATTACATTCATTTACCCATTTCCCAAGTTTTTCAATATATCTGTATACCAGTTTCCCTAGTTGTGCATGTTCTTCTTTCAGTATAGTCCTCTATATAGTTATATGCACATTCTGCAGTTCTGATTTGATGCATATTCTTATATTGCCAGTCTTGTATTAAAATTAGATAACCACCTTGACAGTCCTTTTTTGATCCATACATACATCTCAATGGTCCGTATTTAATTCATATACCCATCTCACCAATCCTTAATTTCATTATATACTGTTTTAACAAGGCTTTATTGGATTGATATATCCATTTCACCAATCATTTTCCAATTCTCATCTACCTCTCCAGTACTTTATTTGATTCATTTCCCACTTCTTCACAAACCTTATTTCATTTATTACTTGTCACTCCAGTCCATTATTCAATTAATTTGTCTCTCTCACCAGTCTATTATTCATAACACAAACCCATACACCCATCTCACTGGACATTCATATACCTTCTTCCTCAAGTCTTTACTTTGAAATGTACTATTTGTTTATTTGATTAGTTTAGCAGTCACACAATTAATTTTATATACCTGTCTTCCAAGTCCTTTTTTTCAAGTCATATCCATCAACATGTATCTCCACCAACAGATGCAATTGTTTTTCCTTTACCTTAAGTATTAACTGTACCCCACACTTCTTGGATAGTTCATTTGGACAGTGCCATCTTTACATTCTGTTTCATATCATTGTATTTCATTCCTTTGTAGCATGATACCATCAATATGCTGCTTTGTATAATATGTTGGTGCTTTATAATTAATTGCAAATAATAGTAATAACTGCCTTGACAGTTCTCTTAGAGGCATATAGGTATTGCGCTGTTGTTGTTAGTCCCTTTTTATTATTATTTCTTTAAAAATGTTCCCCCTTCTAAATGGCTGATTGGAGAGGTTCAGAGGGATTGGGTATGGAGATGAGGTTGGATTTGTAGGGAGCACTGGAGTTAAAGAGGGCCTTGGACATAAGGATGAGGAGTTTGAAAAGAATTCTGTTTGAGAATGGGACCCACTGTAAGGCTTGGCAGGTTGAGGCAGATGTGGAGCAGTGAGGAAAAAATATAAATCAAGCTGCAGCATTATGTATAGAACAAAAGAGGAGCGAGATGAGGGTAAGGGAGGCCAGTAAGGAGAAGTTTGCAGTAGTTGAGACAAAAAAGGATCAGTGTGTGGACAAAAGTTTTGGTAGCATCCTGGGAGGGGAAGGGTCTGATATGAGCAATGGTGCGGAGCTGGAAGGCACAGAATTGGGCAGGAAATTGAATGTGGGGGTTAAGGAAAAAGAAGAATCAAGAATGACCCCCAGGTAGTGGAGTTGGGGAACAGAGGAGATAGCAGTGTTGTTGACAGTGATAGGGAGGTAGGGAGGGGAGGAGACTCTTGATGGAGGGAAAACAATGAGTTAAGTTTTGCACATGATAAGTTTGAGAAAGTGTAAGGACATTCAGGAGGAGTTAATGGAGAGGCAATTGGACATCCAAGAGATGAGGGAAGGGGAGAGATAAGTTAATGAGAGGTGGAGTTGAGAGTCCCCGGCATAGAGGTGATACTGGAGGCCAAAGGAACTGTTGAGTTCACCCAGAGAGGATGTCTACAGAAAAAAGACCATAGGGCCAAGGACCGAACCTTGTAGAACTCCTACGGGAATGATGGAAAGGGGGAAGGAGAACCAGTGGTAGAAACAGAGAGGGAGCGGTTGGCAAGGAAGGAGGTGAGCCACGGAAAGACGGTGTTAGAAAGACCAATGGTGTGAAGGATGTGCGGCAGGAGAGGGTGATCCACAGTGTCAAGGCCGCACAGAGGTGAAGTGGGATAAGCAGGGAGAAGTGGCCTCAGGATTTGGTTGAGAGAAGATCATTGATGACTTTTATCAAGGCAGTTTCTGTGGAGTGGATGGGGTGGAAGCCAGATTGGAGAGAAACAAGGAGGGAGTTGTCAGAGAGGTATTGTTCCATTTATCTATTCACCTCACTAGCATCTTACGGGTCTCTTTTCAAATGGAGGAGTATATGTATTTTTTAAATTCCTCACTGTTTTCTTGAATATAAGTAACCTTACTACTTCCATACATTTATACAATTATCTCATATAATTTTGGGTCTTGGAATGACTGATCGAGCTCAATAAATCCCAGAAGAAGAGAACACTAAATGCCATGGCCCATCACAGATTTACTCCCACTGGGATTCTTTTCCTCTTTTGTGTGCCAAAGGTTTAAATTGTAAGGCTTAACCTGGGGTTATGGGGGTAATTCAGTACTTTTCTCTGGTCATCTCTGTCCTTGCATTTGGGACATCTATCTTTCTGTATCTTTCTATTTCATTCTTCTATTTTTTTTTACTTATTTATTTTTATTATTTTTACAAAAGATACAACAAAACATAAATATGTATCAAATTATCTAACTTGCAAGTAACAACATTAACAGACAGTAATGTATTAGAACTTTCACCAAAGTATCATATTACAAATAATACTTATTAAAACAATTAGTTGAGAATATAAGAAAAAATAAAAATAAATAAATAATAATAAATAAATAAGAATTAATTATACAAAGCACAGGCCAACCAAAAGACCCCTTCCCTCCCTCCCTGCCTCTAGGAAACAAGCTAGGATCATTAAAGTAGATACAAATTATTCCAAGCTCATCAAGTCATCTGAACTTGCTGTGTATCTAGAGGTGTACCATCCGGACCATATTTCATGATATTTCCCCTTTGCCTTCCTGCAAATACACATATCATTTGTAATGCTGCATACTTGCATTCACTAATGCCTTCCACTTGGGCCAGAAGCAAGTCAAGCCTAAGCAATCACCACTTTAGCCAGGGCTATAAGATTAAATATATATGTAATTGTATATTTATTAGTAATATCTCCTAGAGAGATGCCATATAGACACTGTTTAGCACTCATTGACGGAGTTCTGGGAACAGTATTCAAAACACATTTCCAAGCCTCTGTCCAAAAACCCTTTTCTATAGGATAGTCCCACAATAAATGCCAAAAGTCACCCATAAAAGAATGACATTTTGGACATGCTGGACTACTTCTTCGGCCCATCCGAAACACACCTATCGGTGTATGACAGGCCTTATGTAATATATACAAATTAATTTGTTGATACCGAAGAAAGGAGATAACCTGGGTACACTTTTCTTTTCTTCCAAGAGCACCATCCGAAAGACTCTTGAGAATATGGGACCAAAAAGGGGCCCCAGATCCACCTCCCATTTTGATTTAAGTTTATCTAAGTCAGCAGGGGCCAACGAAATACTAAGCTTAGAATATAATTTAGATATAATTTTGCGTGCGCCCACTTCATGTAGAAAACATTTAAGGGGGGATGGCTGGATCAAAGGAGGGGACAAGGGTAATTGTGAATCAAGGACATATCTCAATTGAAGATAACAATAAAAAGCAGAATTAGGAATTCCACTTTCTAAGGATAACTGTGCAAAAGTCTTTGCACATCTGGTTTCATATAATTGCCCTAACAAATTAATACCATATCTACACCATATATTATACCGTTTTCATTTTTCAAGTTCAAAGAAGGAGGGATTATACCAAAGAGAAATTGAGGGGTCATGTCCTTGGCCTCCAAGCATATAATGAGCAAGACACCAAATCCTAAAGCAACCTGACATGAACACTTACCCACAAGCAATATCTCTAAAGGTAATAAACATAGACCTAGTGGGCCTGCCTGTTCTGCAAGGAAATTCAACAAGGATAACGGGTCGGAGACCTTTACCAACTAGTTAAATGTGTAAGCTGGGCAGCATAGTAATATAGTAATAAGATTCGGGAGGGCCAAGTCCCCATCCGTCTTAGACCTAGTTAGGATAGATAAACATATTTGCGCCCCTCCGTGACCCACACAAATAAGGAGATGAGCCTATCGATAATCTAAAACACCGACTTAGCAAGATACACAGGGGAGTGCTGAAGGATATATAAATATTTAAGAAGAACAACTATTTTGGATAAGTTGATCCTGCCCGTCACAGTTAACGAAAGTTTTTTCCAAATATGCGCTTTTAGTTTAAAATAATGGTATATCCAGAATCCTATAGACCAATATCTTTTCTATGTACAGATATTAAAATTCTGGCTAAGATGCTTTCTACTAGACTCAATTCAGTGATTTCTGAGATAGTTTTGGTAAATGGACATACTTCCCCCATTTAGTTTGGTTCAGGGTACTAGGCAGGGGTGTCCTCTATCCCCGACTCTGTTTGCCTTAGCAATAGAACCTCTGGCTTGTGTTTAATCCGAGCCAATCCATATATTGTTGGTCTTCCTGTGGGGAAGTCACGAGATTCTATAGCTCTTTATGTTGATGATATGCTTCTTTATCTCTCAGACTCAAATGCCTTCATGGATCATCTTCTCTGTACATTAAAGAGTTTGGGATATTTTTTCTGGTATATTGGTAAACTGGGACAAGTCATATGTTTTTTCGTTGCATGGAGTGATACCCACTGATGTTTCTGAGTGTTATCTTTTAAAATAGACCCTTTGTTTTAAATATCTTGGGGTGTAGAAATCCCGGATTTCAGCTGAATTTGTCTCCTTGAATCTATTTCATTCTTCTATTTCCTTCGTTTTTGAGTGTCCTTTTATTAGTTCTCTGTGACTTCCAGCATAGCATTTCTACCAGTGTCAGCTTAATGAGGTGATCATTAAACCTGCTATCAGACTTTATGGAGTAGTGTAGGATCAGGATTGCCGAGAGGGAATTTGGGCCCACTAAAACATCTTCTTGGTCACATGCAACCTATCAAAGGTGTAATCATACAGACCAGAAGGAGGTTACTCATAATTTCCGGCCAACTAATATGCCAATTAGTATACTGGGTGCCTCAGGCTAGTGTTGCCTATAATCCAGGTCTGCAAATCCCTAGGGCAGTCTGCCTTCATCCTGTTCAGTGTTATTATAATCTGCCACTGTTCACCCAGGATCTACATAAATCAAACCAATTTGGTGAGAAACAATTTCCCCCTCTATTGGTAGTGTTGGCAGTTATACAAATATATTCATGTCCCAAAGAGCAATACTATGTTCTATGTTTTTTTATATGGGTACAAAAGTGTAATCAGGCCAAAATACTGTAGTGTCTGCTATTACATTTGAACCACACTCCCAATTTACTAATTTTAACTTCTCCACCTTTGAGGTTTTAATGTACTGCTCCATTGACACTCATATAGCTGCACTATATTATAATATATTAAGAGGCATATGAGCTGTCTTTATTTCAAGTGTCAGATTTCTGTATTTACAGATTTAAAATATATCCATTATGCATTATTAATTTTGCACTTGCTTTACAGTATGTTTGTAAACTGATGAAACAGCATATCATTGAAAGTAAGGGAGTAAAAAATCTGCTACTTTTAGCACCTCTTATTCAAAATAAAATCTTGATTTAGAGATTTAGGTGTTTTAACAGGTGCAAAATTTGGACTGCATCCAAATCTGTGGATACTCCCTGATCCACTTAAATGACCCTCAGTGCTGCTAAAAATGTACTTTACTCTATCTGTCTATCTATCTATCAATCTATTTATGGACATTTAAAAGTAATGTACACTATACAATCCCTTGCACTATAAATAGCCATAATAATAAGCAGCAAAGTAATTAAAGGTGCACTAAATATAGTAATATTGTGATAGTAGCACTAAATTATGACTGTTCACTAGTAAATAAGTGTTATGAGCTGTTCTTGAGACTTCTGCAGTAATAAAGAAATAACAAATTTAACATGCACTTTTGACCTATCGGAGTTCACATCCAATATACCTTACACACCTTCATTTACAGTTTCTGTGACATGTGGCTTATATTTTGGAGAATACAAAGGCATGTTAGTTTACTGAAACAGTGTGGTGGGCTTACACGTGATATGCCTGCATTCAAAACATGAGAACCTCCCTAAAGGGATTTTTAAAATCTGCTTTGAAAGCTGTAAAATCCTTACAGGCCTCCTGGGGATACTTGCCCTTTTTTAAGATTCATGAGTCTTGCAATGGTGATTTTTGAGATTAGTACCAGCTTGGAGGTATTAAAACCATTTGATGCAAATATTCTAAAGAATATGACTTTAGAATAGCTTGCAGAATTAGTGTTATATTTTATGGCAATTTTACAATGCTTCAAAAATGTATAATATATACAATATATATATATATATATATATATATATATATTAGGGATGAGCGCACTCGGATTTCTGAAATCCGAGCCCACCCGAACGTTGCGGATCCGAGTCGGATCCGAGACAGATCCGGGTATTGGCGCCAAATTCAAAAGTGAAACTGAGGCTCTGACTCATAATCCCGTTGTCGGATCTCGCGATACTCGGATCCTATAAATTCCCCGCTAGTCGCCGCCATCTTCACTCGGGCATTGATCAGGGTAGAGGGAGGGTGTGTTAGGTGGTCCTCTGTGCTGTTTAGTTCTGTGCTGTTTAGTTCTGTGCTGTTTAGTTCTGTGCTGTTTAGTTCTGTGCTGTTTAGTGCTGTGCTGTGCTGTGCTGTTTAGTGCTGTGCTGTGCTGTGCTGTGCTGTGCTGTGTTCTGCAGTATCAGTCCAGTGGTGCTGTGTGCTGTGCTCTGTCCTTCTGAGGTCAGTGGTGCTGCTGGGTCCTGTGCTGTGTCCTGTTCAGTCCAGTGGTGCTGTGTCCTGTGCTCTGTGCTTCTAAGGGCATAGTTATTTCCCCAATATTCCCCTGTGTTTAAAAAAATAAAAAAAAGTTTTTTTTAAAAACTACTTTAATATTTTTTAATTACCACAAAATTTTCACAACCAATCCTGCAGTATAAGCCCATTGGTACTGCAATATTACCAAGTTCACACATTCAGCAGTAAAAGTCCAGTGGTACTGCAATATTACAAAGTTTACACATTCTGCAGTATCAGTCCAGTGGTGCTGTGTCCTGTGCTCTGTCCTGCTGAGTTCCGTAGTGCTGCTGGGTCCTGTGCCGTGTCCTGTTCAGTCCAGTGGTGCTGTGTCCTGTGCTCTGTGCTTCTAAGGGCATAGTTATTTCCCCATTATTCCCAAGTTTTTAAAAAATAAAAAAAAAGTAAAAAAAAAAAAAAAATTAAAAAAAAAAAAAAATATATAATAATTATAACCAAATTTGCAAAACCAATCCAGCATTATAAGTCCATTGGTACTGCAATATTACCAAGTTCACACATTCTGCAGTATCAGTCCAGTGGTGCTGTGTCCTGTGCTCTGTCCTGCTGAGTTCCGTAGTGCTGCTGGGTCCTGTGCCGTGTCCTGTTCAGTCCAGTGGTGCTCTGTCCTGTGCTCTGTGCTTCTAAGGGCATAGTTATTTCCCCACTATTCCCAAGTTTTTTAAAAATAAGAAAAAAGTAAAAAAAAATAAAAAATTTAAAAAAAAAATAAAAAATAATAATTATAACCAAATTTGCAAAACCAATCCAGCAGTATAAGTCCATTGGTACTGCAATATTACCAAGTTCACACATTCTGCAGTATCTTGTGCTACATATAATGGAGACCAAAAATTTGGAGGATAAAGTAGGGAAAGATCAAGACCCACTTCCTCCTAATGCTGAAGCTGCTGCCACTAGTCATGACATAGACGATGAAATGCCATCAACGTCGTCTTCCAAGCCCGATGCCCAATCTCGTAGTACCGGGCATGTAAAATCCAAAAAGCCCAAGTTAAGAAAAAGTAGCAAAAAGAGAAACTTAAAATCATCTGAGGAGAAACGTAAAGTTGCCAATATGCCATTTACGACACGGAGTGGCAAGGAACGGCTTAGGCCCTGGCCCGTGTTCATGACTAGTGGTTCAGCTTCACCCACGGATCTTAGCCCTCCTCCTCCTCCCCCCCCCTACAAAAAATTGAAGAGAGTTATGCTGTCAGCAACAAAACAGCAAACAACTCTGCCTTCTAAAGAGAAATTATCACAAATCCCCAAGGCGAGTCCAAGGGTGTTGGTGGTTGTCAAGCCTGACCTTCCCATCACTGTACGGGAAGAGGTGGCTCGGGAGGAGGCTATTGATGATGTAGCTGGCGCTGTGGAGGAACTTGATGATGAGGATGGTGATGTGGTTATTGTAAATGAGGCACCAGGGGGGGAAACAGCTGATGTCCATGGGATGAAAAAGCCCATCGTCATGCCTGGTCAGAAGACCAAAAAATGCACCTCTTCGGTCTGGAGTTATTTTTATCCAAATCCAGACAACCAATGTATGGCAATATGTAGCTTATGTAAAGCTCAAATAAGCAGGGGTAAGGATCTTGCCCACCTAGGAACATCCTCCCTTATACGTCACCTGAATAACCTTCATAGTTCAGTGGTTAGTTCAGGAACTGGGGCTAGGACCCTCATCGGTACAGGGACACCTAAATCCCGTGGTCCAGTTGGATACACACCAGCAACACCCTCCTCGTCAACTTCCTCCACAATCTCCATCAGATTCAGTCCTGCAGCCCAAGTCAGCAGCCAGACTGAGTCCTCCTCAATACGGGATTCATCCGAGGAATCCTGCAGCGGTACGCCTACTACTGCCACTGCTGCTGTTGCTGCTGTTAGTCGGTCATCTTCCCAGAGGGGAAGTCGTAAGACCGCTAAGTCTTTCACCAAACAATTGACCGTCCAACAGTCGTTTGCCATGACCACCAAATACGATAGTAGTCACCCTATTGCAAAGCGTATAACTGCGGCTGTAACTGCAATGTTGGTGTTAGACGTGCGCCCGGTGTCCGCCATCAGTGGAGTGGGATTTAGAGGGTTGATGGAGGTATTGTGTCCCCGGTACCAAATCCCCTCGAGATTCCACTTCACTAGGCAGGCGATACCAAAAATGTACAGAGAAGTACGATCAAGTGTCCTCAGTGCTCTTAAAAATGCGGTTGTACCCACTGTCCACTTAACCACGGACATGTGGACAAGTGGTTCTGGGCAAACGAAGGACTATATGACTGTGACAGCCCACTGGGTAGATGCATCCCCTTCCGCAGCAACAGCAACAGCTGCATCAGTAGCAGCATCTACAAAATGGCTGCTCATGCAAAGGCAGGCAACATTGTGCATTACAGGCTTTAATAAGAGGCACAACGCTGACAACATATTAGAGAAAATGAGGGAAATTATCTCCCAGTGGCTTACCCCACTTAGACTCTCATGGGGATTTGTGGTGTCAGACAATGCCAGTAACATTGTGCGGGCATTAAATATGGGCAATTTCCAGCACGTCCCATGTTTTGCCCACACCATTAATTTGGTGGTGCAGCATTACCTCAAGAGTGACAGGGGTGTGCAGGAGATGCTTGCGGTGGCCCGCAAAATTGCTGGACACTTTCGGCATTCAGCCAGTGCCTACCGCAGACTAGAGGCACATCAAAAAAGCTTTAACCTGCCCTGCCATCACCTCAAACAAGAGGTTGTGACGCGCTGGAACTCCACCCTCTATATGCTGCAGAGGATGGAGGAGCAGCAAAAGGCCATTCAGGCCTACACAGCCACCTACGACATAGGCAAAGGAGTGGGGATGCGCCTGAGTCAAGCGCAGTGGAGACTGATTTCCGTGTTGTGCAAGGTTCTGCAGCCATTTGAACTTGCCACACGAGAAGTCAGTTCCGACACTGCCAGCTTGAGTCAGGTCATTCCCCTGATCAGGCTGTTGCAGAAGCAGCTGGAGAAAGTGAGGGAGGAGCTGGTAAGCCATTGCGATTACAGCAAGCATGTAGCTCTTGTGGATGTAGCCCTTCGTACGCTTTGCCAGGATCCGAGGGTGGTCACTCTTTTAAAGTCAGAGGAATACATTCTGGCCACCGTGCTCGATCCTCGGTTTAAAGCGTATGTTGTGTCTCTGTTTCCGGCGGACACAAGTCTACAGCGGTGCAAAGACCTGCTGGTCAGGAGATTGTCCTCTGAAGAGGACCGTGACATGCCAACAGCTCCACCCTCATTTTCTTCCACATCTATGGCTGCGAGGAAAAAGCTCAGTTTTCCCAAAAGAGGCACTGGCGGGGATGCTGATAACATCTGGTCCGGACTGAAGGACCTGCCAACCATTGCAGACATGTCTACTCTCGCTGCATTGGATGCTGTGACAATAGAAAAAATTGTGGATGATTACTTTGCTGACACCATCCAAGTAGACATGTCAGACAGTCCATATTGTTACTGGCAGGAAAAAAAGGCAGTTTGGAAGCCCCTGTACAAACTGGCTCTATTTTACCTGAGTTGTCCCCCCTCCAGTGTGTACTCGGAAAGAGTTTTTAGTGCAGCGGGGAACCTGGTCAGTGAGCGGCGAAGGAGGTTGCTTCCTCACAACGTTGAAAAAATGATGTTTATAAAAATGAATAATCAATTCCTCAATGAAGTACAGCACTGCCCTCCAGATACTACAGAGGGACCTGTGGTTGTGGAGTCCAGCGGGGACGAATTGATAATGTGTGATGAGGAGGAAGTAGACACTGTAGGGGGAGAGGAATCAGAGGTTGAGGATGAGGACGACATCTTGCCTCAGTAGAGCCTGTTTAGTCTGTACAGGGAGAGATGAATAGCTTTTTTGGTGTGGGGGCCCAAACAAACCAATCATTTCAGTCAAAGTTGTTTGGTAGGCCCTGTCGCTGAAATGATTGGTTTGTTAAAGTGTGCATGTCCTATTTCAACAACATACCTCTCAACTGCAGCTCATCCCTCCTCTGCGGGGATAATGTCTCCTGTGCTCTGACACGTCACTCTGTGTACTCTCAGCCTCAGGATCTGACACTACAGCTACCATGCCTCTTGTAGCAGCCCTCACTCCAGGGCCTCTTCCATGTGCAGTGTCCCCCTCTCTCTTGGGTTCACTATAGTGGCATGGAGTTCTCCCCCTCATCCAGGGCACACATTCCTTGCCCTGGCTCAGTCACCACGCTCAGACTTCCAGGCAATGCTGGGGGAGCCTGGGAGCTTCCACCCCAGGTCCCCAGCTACAACTCTCCTCTCCTGTGTCTTCTCTCTCTTTCTGACACTTTAAAGATCGTGCCTTTAAATGAAAAAGTCAGTCTTCATTGCACGACTATGTGCAAGTGCAACAGGGACATTTTTTTGGGTTTACAAAGTCAAACAATAACACTTCGACCCTGTCTGTCTGGGGTCTCTCAATGACGAATTGTCTGTAGCATGTTTGGAGGAGGTATTGTGGCCCCGGTATCAAATTGGGTACCGGGGCCACCCCACTATGCAGTCCAGATACTTGTTTGGTGGAATTCCGACACGTGGAGGGTTTTTTAATTATATTGTGGCCTCGGTACCAAATTGTGTACCGGGGCCACCACACTACGCAGTCAAGATACTTGTTTGGTGGAATTCAGACCAGTTGAGGGTTTTATTATTATATTGTGTGGACCACTCTATCTATACCACACTACAACTCTATACCACTCTATTTCCTACTTTAATTCTATTTAATTCTATTTCCTACTTTAATTCTATTACTAATTAATTACCATAAAGAGGAACAAAAAAAACCAATTTTACCAAAAGTATAATATGACTTAGACTTACAAACACTACACTTTAAAGATCGTGCCTTTAAATGAAAAAGTCAGTCTTCATTGCACGACTATGTGCAACAGGGACATTTTTTTGGGTTTACAAAGTCAAACAATAGCACTTCGACCCTGTCTGTCTGGGGTCTCTCAATGACGAATTGTCTGTAGCATGTTTGGAGGAGGTATTGTGGCCCCGGTATCAAATTGGGTACCGGGGCCACCCCACTATGCAGTCCAGATACTTGTTTGGTGGAATTCCGACACGTGGAGGGTTTTTTAATTATATTGTGGCCTCTGTACCAAATTGTGTACCGGGGCCACCACACTACGCAGTCAAGATAGATAGATGCGTATTGCGTATCATAGATAAAGTACATTCAGTGGTGTGGGGCAAATTGAAAAATATTCCAAATGCACTGACATTATCAAAAACAAGAGGTTGTCACACGCTAAAACTCCAACATGTATATGATGGAGAGGATGGAGGAGCAGCCGTATGTGTAGTGTAATGCAGATCTGTTGAAGGTTTTTTATATATTTTATTGTGGTGCCCAGTGCCCACTCCTCTACGCAGTCCAGATACATTTATTGGTGCGAATCATAAAAGTTCAGGGTTTTTAATATATATTGTGGTGACCCACTCCTCTACGCAGTCCAGGTACATTTATTGGTGCGATTCATAAAAGTTCAGGGTTTTTAAGATATCTTGTGGTGACCCACTCCTATACGCAGTCCAGGTACATTTATTGGTGCGATTCATAAAAGTTCAGGGTTTTTAATAGATATTGTGGTGACCCACTCCTCTATGCAGTCCAGGTACATTTATTGGTGCGAATCATAAAAGTTCAGGGTTTTTAATATATCTTGTGGTGACCCACTCCTCTACGCAGTCCAGGTACATTTATTGGTGCGAATCATAAAAGTTCAGGGTTTTTAAGATATTGTGGTGACCCACTCCTCTACGCAGTCCAGGTACATTTATTGGTGCGAATCATAAAAGTTCAGGGTTTTTAATATATCTTGTGGTGACCCACTCCTCTACGCAGTCCAGTTACATTTATTGGTGCGAATCATAAAAGTTCAGGGTTTTTAAGATATTGTGGTGACCCACTCCTCTACGCAGTCCAGGTACAATTATTGGTGCGAATCATAAAAGTTCAGGGTTTTTAAGATATTGTGGTGACCCACTCTTCTACGCAGTCCAGGTACAATTATTGGTGCGAATCATAAAAGTTCAGGGTTTTTAAGATATTGTGGTGACCCACTCCTCTACGCAGTCCAGGTACAATTATTGGTGCGAATCATAAAAGTTCAGGGTTTTTAAGATATTGTGGTGACCCACTCCTCTACGCAGTCCAGGTACAATTATTGGTGCGAATCATAAAAGTTCAGGGTTTTTAAGATATTGTGGTGACCCACTCCTCTACGCAGTCCAGGTACAATTATTGGTGCGAATCATAAAAGTTCAGGGTTTTTAATATATTGTGGTGACCCACTCCTCTACGCAGTCCAGGTACAATTATTGGTGCGAATCATAAAAGTTCAGGGTTTTTAAGATATTGTGGTGACCCACTCCTCTACGCAGTCCAGGTACAATTATTGGTGCGAATCATAAAAGTTCAGGGTTTTTAAGATATTGTGGTGACCCACTCCTCTATGCAGTCCAGGTACAATTATTGGTGCGAATCATAAAAGTTCAGGGTTTTTAAGATATTGTGGTGACCCACTCCTCTACGCAGTCCAGGTACAATTATTGGTGCGAATCATAAAAGTTCAGGGTTTTTAAGATATTGTGGTGACCCACTCCTCTACGCAGTCCAGGTACAATTATTGGTGCGAGTCATAAAAGTTCAGGGTTTTTAATATATTGTGGTGACCCACTCCTCTACGCAGTCCAGGTACAATTATTGGTGCGAATCATAAAAGTTCAGGGTTTTTAATATATTGTGGTGACCCACTCCTCTATGCAGTCCAGGTACAATTATTGGTGCGAATCATAAAAGTTCAGGGTTTTTAAGATATTGTGGTGACCCACTCCTCTACGCAGTCCAGGTACAATTATTGGTGCGAATCATAAAAGTTCAGGGTTTTTAAGATATTGTGGTGACCCACTCCTCTACGCAGTCCAGGTACATTTATTGGTGCGAATCATAAAAGTTCAGGGTTTTTAAGATATTGTGGTGACCCACTCCTCTACGCAGTCCAGGTACATTTATTGGTGCGATTCATAAAAGTTCAGGGTTTTTAATATATATTGTGGTGACCCACTCCTCTACGCAGTCCAGAAAGATACCTTGTTGCAACGTTTTGGACTAATAACTATATTGTGAGGTGTTCACAATACACTGTAAATTAGTGGAAATGCTTGTTATTGAATGTTATTGAGGTTAATAATAGCCTAGGAGTGAAAATAAGCCCAAAAACTTGATTTTTAAACTTTTTATGTTTTTTTCAAAAAAAATCCGAATCCAATACCTTAAATCCGAACCGAGACCTTTCGTCAAGTGTTTTGCGAGACAAATCCGAACCTCAAAAATAACGAAAATCCGGATCCAAAACACAAAACACGAGACCTCAAAAGTCGCCGGTGCACATCCCTAATATATATATATATATATATATATATATATATATTTATATATATATATATATATACATAGTTTTTCCATTACCTAAATATGCAGTATTTAAATGTATTACTGTACACCTATGTTAAAATGTGTGTTAAAATATATACACATAATTCTGCATCACCACTATCACCAAATACATAAAAACGAATCCCTACAATCTTAAGTCAGTGGCTATGTGGCTACTGAGTTAGGTCAAAAATAGAAAAGGAGTTCAGGTACCTTGAAACTTTTGACATCACAAGTCATCTGCGATTTATGTTGCAGACTCAGTGTCTTAGAAATATGAAAATGTTTGCTTCAGTGCACAGCCGCTCATCTCCTTACCCATCTAGAGAAAGGGAGAGAGAGAATGAATATCCATCAGATGCTCTGGTATTATTTCATCTAAGATAGTACACTCAGTAGTACACAAGCCTTTTTCATTCACCGCTATAACTGTTATTGCTTCATATTTTAATCTAAAATAGTTGCATTTGTGTCAGTTTATCACCCTCTGCAGGGGCGCACCCGGGGGGAGGGGGGGGTTCTTAGTGTCTGGAAACCCCCTATCCCAGCCTGGGGCACTGTATGCTTGAAGTGGCTGACCCTGTCCACGGAAACAGCCACTTTACAGCTCCTATCTGCAGCTTGTGTGCAGATTGTTACTATCTGCACCGCTCTCTGCTCTGCTTGTGTCTCCACCTCTTCCACTGACAGCGTGTGTGTCTCCTGTATGCAGCTGCAGCATGCCAGAGTAACAGCACTGAATGAAGAAGGTGAGTAAAGCTAGGTACACACTACACAGTTTTCATCCAATAATCGGCTAAATCAGCCGACATACGACTGCTCGTTCAAAAGTTGGGTCAGTGTGTATAGTTACCCGATGGTCGAAAGTCTGCCCAAATGGACAATTGCCGCCTCATTTGGTTGGTCGTACCGTTTAATATTTTTGTTCCAATCTCGTGTAGTGTGTATAAACTTCCGACCGATCCACAACAGTGAGTAGGAAATTACAGTCATTGCTCACGACAACATGGCTGTAAACAGTCGCTAAAGGGACAGCTGCTCTTCTCTTTATCGTCCTAAACAAGGCTAGTGTGTATGCAGTCCATGGACCGAGCGATCGGAACATCGATCGCATGTAAAATCGCTCGGCATAAAAAGTTGATTGAAATTTCTGTAGTGTGTACCCAGCTTAAGTAAGTGAGTGTGTGTGCGTTCTCATTTAAGTGTGGTGAACCTGTTCTAAAAGTGTTCTCATGTAAGTGTGGTGAACCTGTTCTAAAAGTGTTCTCATCTCAGTGTGGTGAACCTATGCTAAAAATGTTCTCATGCCAGTGTGGTGAACCTGTGCTAAAGGTGTTCTCATGTCAGTGTGGTGAACCTGTGCTAAAGGTGTTCTCATGTCAGTGTGGTGAACCTGTGCTAAAAATGTTCTCATGTCAGTGTGGTGAACCTGTGGTAAAATTGTTCTCATGTCAGTGTGGTGAACCTGTGGTAAAAGTGTTCTCATGCCAGTGTGGTGAACCTGTGGTAAAAGTGTTCTTATGTCAGTGAACTGGTGTTAAAAATGGAGGCTGGCTTGGAGGAATTTTTAATATTAGTGTGTCGGAGGGGGAGAAAGGGATTTTAATGTAGGTGTAGGGCGTGTATTTTATATGATGTTGGTGGATTGTGAAATATTTGTTTCAGGTGAGAGTGGGAGCTTTTAATTTATCAGTGGGGTGATAGTGGGCGATATTCAATTTAATTGTGGGGTTATGCTGGACCTATTAAGGGTGGGATGATGGGACTAATCATTTAATTAGGGTGGTTTGGGTGCTATTAATTGAATTTGTGGCTGAGTTTGGGGAGAAGGAGAGCTATTTCCTAAAAGTGAATGCTAATTATTTAATGTTTGGGAAAAATAAGTTTATTTAATAAATGTAAATACTATTAATTTAATGTACTGGTTGTTTTGGGGTTCTTTTTATTAAAGGTTAATGCCATTAATTTACTCTCCTGGCTGGTTGCAGGGAGCACTAATTATTAAACCTGGGTGCTTTTCATGTAATATTGGCCTGCTTTGGTGGAGAGAGGAATACTGTGTTCACTCATTGCTTGGATTTCTATATCATGTACCTGTCCTTTTTCCAAACAGGAACCCAACCTCCCAGGATTCAGACAAGCAGCAACTGGGCTTAGGACGAGCACCAGCAACAAGTATTGAAAGCAGCAAGAACAGGTAGGAGAAAGCAGGACAGTTTGCCAACTGTCCTGATTCTGGTGGGTCAGTCCTAAGTTTGGGAACAGACCCACTCAGTCAAGACTTTGTTTCGACTGTAGGGACAGTTTGGAGGTATGTCCCACTTCACACTGCTCTTCTCATGAAGGGAGCTGCGTGCACCTAACAGTAGTGCATGTAGCATTGCCCGTGTATATGATAAGAATAGGAAGCGTTGGAGTGCAGCCAAGCACCGTCTAAAATTATAGACTTGCCCCATGCATGCTGGCCACGCCCACTGGCGGCATGGCGGGGAAACCCCGCTCAACAAATCCTGCGTTTGCCACTGCTCTGTAATCCATTTCCACTGCTTTAAAGAAATCTGTGATGCTGCTGACAGCAAGTCAACAATGAATTGCCCAATAGCAACAACATAAAAGTAAATAAAACATTGTGGTTACCAATGGACACTTTTAATGCAAAATTAGATGGCAAAGAAGCAGTAATCTGTTGTATCATAAATTGACATTTAAGGCTATGTTATCAGTCGGTAGATATTGAGCCACTATATCTTTGACTCCTCCTATTCTACTAGCTCTGATATTGCATAGTGAAATCTGGCCAGGGAGCATGTTGAATCATATGTTACAGGAAAATTACTTTTATTAAGATGCATTTTTCTAGGATCAGATGACATTTTTATTATCATTCATCATCTCTTGCTTTTCCATGTGTCCCCAATTTTGAAGCAGATGGGGATAGAACAATCATGGTCAATCATACAATTAGAATGCTCACAGCAGCACTGAATATAAGTGTGCTGATCTTGTGAGAGACAGTGACCTTTACAGTTGTGTGATTATGTTAGTGAGGACAAACCTGCAGATAACAGGGACAGGGGCAGTGTTAAGATGTGAGAATCATAGTCACACTCTTTGTGCTGTTAAACATACCTCTATATTAAACAACATTTACACATAAGGGGCCTGACTCATTAAGGAACTTAAATTAAGAAGTTTCTTATTTAAGTCTCCTGGACAAAACCATGTTACAATGCAAGGGGTGAAAATTAGTTTTCTGTTATTCACATAAGTTAAATTCTGACTGTTTTTTTCATGTAACACACAAATACTTGATAGCTTATTTGTACACTGAAATTTAAAGTTGATATTTGTGTGCTACATGAAAAAACAGTCAGTACTTAACTTATGTGCAAAACAGGAAACTAATTTTCACCCCTTGCATTGTAACATAGTTTTGTCCAGGAGACTTAAATAAGAAACTTCTTAATTTAAGTTCCTTAATAAATCAGGCCAAAAGTTTATATATCACTGCAGATGCACTCAATTTCAAAGGTCTTAAGAGATTTTCAGGCAGGGATCAATCCTATCCTATATAAATTTGCTTCCCATCAATAAGTTTTATATATCTGTTGAACTCACATCTGCCCATAAGTGCTTTGCAACTTTCTAGCATAACATTTATACTGCTGCTGTGATTTTTTTTACTTAGATCCATATCTGTCTTAAAATTATACTTCCTAAAAACATCTCCCCCTGCCCTCTTGCCCTATTGCAAGCTTACCATGCTGCATTAGCGATAATGTCATAATGGGTAATACTGCTAGTTGTTCAGAGCACTATTGTTCTGGAGAGAATAGGTACACTTCTGACAACATGTCCAAGCACAATGGGTGGGCAGGAATACATTAATATTCATTGCATACCTACTTATTATATAGTATACGTAAAATGTCAGTGACTGGTTACAGTCATCAAGGGACCCCACAGGAAAAGAGATCCACCTCTATCTTACATTTGCATGTAAAACTACATTTTCTATACCTAGAGCATCTAGAGCCAAAATTCAGAACCCATGATCACCACAAGAGAGATATATCTTAGACAAGTACTAGGGAGAAAATATGTAACTTCCTGTTACAAGGCACATCTGTCAAGTACTTGCTAGTTAGTCTACGACTACACTATATCAACACAAGATGCCTGTCACCAGCTTGTCACTTTTTACTGTACCTTTAGATGCTTGTTCTTCAAGAAATAAATTACATTTTCAACAATCAGTATATTATCTAGCCCTAAACCTCTAAGACTTACTGTAAATTATGTGCTAAACGTCTAGATACCCAGGGACCATATTTTTTTATGATATTCTTGTGGTGTCTGATGCTGGACATTATTCTATAAGGCACATTTTGTATATTTAAAGTGTCAGCCAAATGAACCTTTGCTATTTCCATTGCAGCATAGCATATATTTTCACTTAACAGCAGTTATTCATGTTTGCTTTTACTGGTATTGCACTTTGGACGGACTTGCACAATAGACACTAACCACTGCCTAAATTTACATTTTGCGCCAAAGCTTATTTTATTGTACTTCCATTACCATTATATAAGTTTGGACTTTTTAAATAATTGCGTAAAAGAAGCTTTTACCCTGGTCCAACCAGGACAGAAGACCCACCATTAGACTCAGTAGTAATAGAACCTGAATAGCAGAGGCCTTACATCTAAGTCCATTGATGTCCTAGGAAAACAACCTTCTACTTGAAGTGATCTGCTTAACCACGGGGATGCTAAGATGTACCTTGCCATATTAACTATCATCTACATTATCATAACATTAACACTATTTCTAAATGTAAATATATCCCAAATTGTAATGTTTGGTCTAACAAAAAACTAAAGGGTAAATTTATCAGGCTGCGAGTTTCCATCGGGTTTGAAAAGTGAAGATGTTGCCTATATCAACCAATCAGATTCTAGCTATCACTTTGTAGAATATACTAAATAAATGATAACTAGAATCTGATTGGTTGCTATAGGCAACATCTCCACTTTTCAAACCCGCTGGAAACTTGTAGTTTGATAACCTTACCCCTAAGATTTACCCCAAGCCCTCAAACACCATCATTTGTACCATTGCCATATTTTTGCTTTTATTTTGCAGAACCCTCTTGTGACAACTTGATGCACTCTAATTTTGGGCTTCTCACGTTTGGAAAGTTGCAGGAGGGTTCATTGTTGTAATCTCTGTCCTGGGCCCCCACCAATGTCTTAAAGCAGCCCTGATATTGCTCACTTTAGCACTTTACTACTGTTTATGATGCATATTTGCATATCTTCAGTTAGTTGGATCCATTCTTTTTCAAATACAATATCTCCTGGTTTTCCTTTGTGTTTATGATTATGGCTTCAGTGTTCAATATTTTGCTTTTATTTTTTTTGCATATCTCATTAATAGTCTTATGCTTTACGCTTTAACTAAATAACCAAGGCTGATGGACTACTAGGTATCAACTTATGCAAGTGTAGTTTTGTTCTGTTTTTTTATCTAATGTATTAGTGTGATTAAAAGTTGGATAATATTATAGATATCTGAATACATAAATAGATATACTCTGAGTCGGACATAACAGCATGTGCTAACCTTAATTTGAGAGCTATCAATCTCCATTGGGGCACAACAGCCCCAATTATTGTACTTAACTTTACTTTTTTACTTGTAAATATTTAACTATTATTAACTTGATATAGTTATGAGGGAAATTAATCCAAAATAATCTGTAAGGGTTATTAATAAAAGTGTAAAAGCTGTTTTGTGACAATATGTGCAAATATACCTTTTCTTGTAAACGAAAGTGTACAAATAAGCACTGCCCGATGGGAGGAGGTGGGTGGGCATGCCTTGCTAAGTGTAGGCTAGGCACATAACTGCACATACTTTTGCTCTTAAGTGGAAAAACAGGAGTTTATTTTGCCAGATGTTATTTTTTCAATGAGCTGGCAGAGGTGGCCTCATCCCTATATCTTAAATGGCATGCATTTTGCACCATCCAGTTGCACATTTGCGGTAATAAAATGTAATAAAAACTTTTAAAATGACAAATGTAATAAAGGCAGTCTTGTTGTACCATTAATTCATGATTAATCAAGCAAAGGAGGCCAATTCATGGAGTGTTTTAGGAGAAACAATGAAAAGCGTAATCTAATGAAAGAGATGGTCCTAAGGTTGAACTTTGTAGTGGGAACGCATTTTTTTTCTTTACATAATAACCCTTATGGAAAATATTATAATTCGATAGGAAATTACATTGAGTCAGATATATTTATTTATTGGTGTCACATGTATCTTGGGGGGTAACAATAAGGAAACAGGAAGATGCAAGCAATGGGTGACTGTTAGAATGCATTTCACAGCACTATCGGTACCAAATTGCTTATTCAGGTAATGTTTCACTTCTCAAGATGAATTGTGTACAAAGAGATTCCAGGGAAATACATCTATGGCAAAGGACAGCACTGAGCAGAAGTATAGACAACATGGTTGAAATATCCATGCAATCATGTAAAATATTAAATAAAACTGACAAGTACTAAAAACACTTGCTGATTAAGTGAGTGTATAGGCAGACAGATTAATTAGAAAGTACCGAAATGTATTTTCCTACCATCTGTTCCATACTATGTATTTCCTTACAGATACAGATGCAGCCATTGTTAATCATAAAAGAATGTGTCTAATCCTGAACCATCTTATTGTAACCTGTTTAGCAAATGGCTTTAGGAATAACTATCTGGGATGTCAGAAATATTACTCTAGAATAACAATATGGCTATACTTGTATAAGCTGGTGGATGGTTTATTCAGCATCCGTGCATAGAAGTGATAATACTATACATTGTACTTCTATTTTTGTATGTAATGGAGGTTAGCACCTCAATGTCGTTAAGGGAAACTGATCCAGTTATAGGAGCAAAGTTCAATGTTTCTCATTACAAACCTGTAAAGGCTTTTATCTTTTAGATATGTCCTTTAAACTCAGTGGCACTAGGTGATCTAAGCAAGAGCAAGCAACCCCGACTAAATTATATCATGATCAGCTAGGAGGTTATTTTATTTTCCATGTACAGAACAATGTGAAAGTGCATAGAGGGGACTAGAATAATGTTTCCAGATTCTAATCAGCATTCACTGCTTCTCCCCGCAGGTAGCTTTGGGGAAGCTAGTGTGTAATTAACATTATCCTACTTGTGAAATCGGATATTACCGCAGTAAGGCAGTGAATGATCTGTCTTTTGCTGACACAGGACGCCATTTACAAAAAGCAAATTGGCTCTTTGATGACATCACTTGTCTTAATTTCTGCTGGTGCACCGAGATTTTTGCCAAATCGCATGGGTTGTTGAAGCAAAGTGATTGTGTATACAGACGAGCATACATTTGCACTGCTCCAATCTGAAGTGTCGGATGGAATGAGTGTGTTCTTTGATAAGTTGGATGCAGGTGTACCAGTGCACCTAGTTCTGCATAGCAGTGAAAAAAGCAAGATTCCATTTTTTGGAGCAAGTTTATTAAAACGAGATAAAGAGGTGTACAGGGTGCATTTTTACAGTTGTTCCACAAAATGATGCATTGCCATTTTCACTTAGTAAAAACTCTTGCATTTTGTATCAGATCTGAGATGGCAAAGATTGAGTATCACCCCATACTTTTAATGAAGGGGATTTTGCCCCTTCCGGTTATGTTTTAGCAGAAAAACACATTGTAAACACATAAAAGTTTTACCTGTATTAAAGGCAGTTTTAAAATACTTTCACATTCATGATTCATTTTACCCATTAAAGAGGCTAAACAGAGCAGTATTTTAGAATAAAAGAGTAAGGGGTATATTTACTAAACGGCGGGTTTTAAAAAGTGGAGATGTTACCTATAGCAACTAATCAGATTCTAGCTATCATTTATTTAGTGCATTCTACAAAATGACAGCTAGAATCTGATTGGTTGCTACAGTTTAGTAGATAAACCCCTAAAGGTGTAATGTAATGAAAGTAGTGATTCTACTTTTTTACACAGTGCACCTCTTCATTTTCTAGCACCTACCTGCTCACCTAGGCACACTTCCAGTTTGTGGAGGCATCTTCCGAGAGTGAACAGTATACCTTGTGAACCAGACAGACCATTTTGTGCGAAACCAAAAACTGGACTATTTTATTTACTAAAACACATAAAAATAAATTAAGTTTAATTCATAAAATGTATCAAATGTGCACACATATAACTATAACTTTTGTATTATATACCATACAACTGCAACATATGACTTAGTATGCTGTCTTGTCAAACCATATCGATAAATGTTTGACATTATATAAATTGAAATTATTACATTGTACAGTAAAATGCTAAATAGCATGATAATTTAAATATAATAATATTGGATTTGGAAAATATTGATGGTACACCCCAATCTAGAAGAGCCAGCTCCACATATGAATCTATGTATAGGATTGTTAGATCTTTTATCAACCAACAAGTCAGTTCTCCAAAAGTGTAGTTTGTGGTATATTCAAATATTCATACCGTTATCTCCATATATAGATTGTAGTATACTTGCAGAGCAGTTTTGTGCCTGTTTGAACATTAATCAGCGTAATAATTGAAGGACAGTATAGAAGATATACTGTAAGTGATTAACCCCTATCTAGCAGAGATCCACACATGGGGCTGCATAAAACATTGTTGAAGTCTCTTACCCCCAACGGAACTGTTCTCCACAAAGCCCAGCACATAGTGTGTAGAATTTGAGCGACATTGTGTGAATGCACTTTGTGATAATAACATATTACCTGTGTTATAGAAGGTATTTTACTATTTGCGCTCCAATTCCCTGTTACAATTTTTTCCTGTTTACCAACCAACACTGGATTAACAACCACGGTTAAGACACAGTGGACACTAAGACACAGTGGACACTAACATTCAGACCCTCAATAGGAGTTTGCTAACATTGGGAATCTCATTTGACTCTATTAACTATTTTTGATACACACCTAAGACTATTTGTTTATATCCAGGTGCCTTCAGAATTGGCACACTTACATTGGACTGCATATACAAACCGCAGTGCATTATAGTTGCTTATGATTACCCATAGTTATCCCTAATAATTAATATCAGCGGTTCCCAAACTGTGTACCACAGGGGTGCAGCAGCCAGGTTCAACGGTGAGCAGGGTAAGCAAGGTGGGAGGGGCACCAAGCGCTCCCCTCTGCCTGTCATCCCTTGGTTACCTGCTGGCCCGCCAAAAAAAATACTTACATCTATGGCGTCCTCCTCCCTCCTCTCCTCCTCCTTGCTCCATTGGCACTGAATGTCATTTTCAATAAAGAGCGGCACAGTAAGGAGCTAGAAGAAAAGAAGACTAAAGAGAAAATAGAAGAAAGAAGGGCAAGTGAAAGGTAAGAAAATAAATGGAGAATAAAAGGGGCAGTGTAAAATAAGGCAAACTGATTAATGGGCACAGTGTGATATTGTGAAGGGGCACAGAGTTATGATAAAGGGGTACAGTGTTAGGAGGGGGCACATGTTATATTCTGAATGGGGAACAGTGTTATGATGAAAGAGCACATGTGATATTGTGAAGAAGCACAGTGTGATGATGGAGGGTCAAAAGTGACAATGAAGGGGTAAAGTGTGATTGTGAAGGAGCATATGTGATATTGTTAAGGGGCACAGTGTTATGATGAAGGGGCACAGTGTTATGATGAAGGGGCACATGTGATATTGTGATGGGGCACATGGGATATTTTGAAAGAACACAGTATAATGGTGAAGAGGCACAGTGTGATCATGAAGGGGCACAATGTAATGGTAAAGGTGCACGGTGTAAACATAAAGGGGCACAGCGTATAGTGAAGGGGCACAGTGTAATGGTGAAAGGCACAGTGTGATGATGGAGGAGAACAGTGTGAAGATGAAGGGGCACAGTGTGATGATGAAGGGGCACAGTGTGATGATGAAAGGGCACAGTGTGATAATGAAGGAGAACAGTGTGAAGATGAAGGGGCACAGTGTGATGATGAAGGAGAACAGTGTGATGATGAAGGGGCACAGTGTGATGATGAAGGGGCCCAGTGTGATGATGAAGGGGCATTGTGTGATGGTGAAGGTACACAGTGTAATGGTGAAGGGACACAGTATTATGGTGAAGGGGTACATTGTGATCATGAAGGGGCACAATGTAATGGTAAAGGTACATGGTGTAAACATGAAGGGGCGCAGCATATAATGAAGGGGCACAGTGTAATGGTGAAGGGGCACAGTGTGATCATGAAGGAGCACAGTGTGATGATGAAGGGACACAGTGTGATGAAGGGGCACAGTGTGATGGGGATGGGGCACAGAAGAGAAAACATAAAATATTCTTTTCTCTTCAATTTATGTGTATTATTTTTGCAAACAACTTAATAAGTATTTCTGTTCTGACCTAAATACTTATTATACAATTTTGATCCAACTACTTATAAAGCAGGACTGCTTGGTAATTATTTTGGATTAGGGGTGTCTCAAACTGAGAGAGTTTGGGAACCACTGATATAACCCACTGTGCAAATACAGTGTGTGCAATACTCTATTAAGATTGTTATACATAATTTGATTAGAGTATGACTATCTCTGCACTTAATCCACTCTCACTCTGACAACACAATCTGTATTCTATTACTTTTTGAGCGCCTCTTTACCTTTTTTTAACTAGAGATGCTGAGGCTCGGATTTCTAACTGAGCCCACCCGAACTTAGGGGATCCAAGTAGGCTTGCGAGCGGCTTGTTACTTTCGTGTGTCCTCGAATCTGAATCGAGGCAAAACCTCATTGTTGCATTGCCAGATTTTGCAGGTTTTGGATTCCATAAGTACCTCCCTCCCCAGGAGAACCAGCACCATTGCTCACACAGAAACAGGGGTAGCAGTGTTTTTGTCACTCTCCATTCTCCAGTGACATTGCTCAGTGCTGTTGCTCATACAGAAACAGGAGGGGTAGCAGTGTTCTTGTCACTTAACAAAAATTGACTGGAAATTATTGGAAATTAATGTTATTGAGGTTAATAGTAATGTAGGGATAAAAAAGAGCCAAATTATGTGATTTTAGCAAAACAAATTGGGATCCAAAACCAAAACACACGAGGGCGGTTTTGCAAAAACAGAACCAAAACCAAGACACGAAGGTAATCCGGATCCAAAACCAAAATCAAAACCAAATCACGGGGGTCAGTGAGCATCTCTATGTTTAACTAAGAGAACTTGCTAGATCTATTTACTAATACATGCCAATAGGGCTGGTTTTCTATCACCGTTTATTCAAATAATAAAGCAATTTTCATTCACTGTCTTCTGTTATAGCAATCTTAATATAGTTATGAGGTTCCAGCACCTTTGACCACCTAGAGCAGTGTTGGCTAACCTGTGACACTCCAGGTGTTGTGAAACTACAAGTCCCAGCATGCTTTGCCAATTTATAGCAGCTTATTGCTGGAAGGGTATGCTGGGACTTGTAGTTTCACAACACCTGGAGTGTCACAGGTTAGCCAACACTGACCTAGAGAGAAGCACCTTTTACACCTCTGCCAGCTCATTTAAATAATAACTTCCTGCAAAATTATATCTTGTTTTTCCACTTAAATGCAATGTAGCTATTGTACCAATACTAACCAATACAGAGCAGCTTTCGCATGCTCCAACACATAGAGCTGATTGCTTTTTATTAGAGTCTGACAGGTAGTGTGCCTGTTATTAGTGTTGTAGCTCCTTGCGGAGCAGGTCTTCAGCATTCCTTATGGTTCTTTCTTTTTTTTCTAATGGATTTACAAGCTTCTTGAAAGAAAAAGGATCACCAACAAGACTTTTGTGAAAAGTAATTTGATGAATGAAAGTATCTTGTGTTTTTTTTATTTTTAATAAAGGACTTTTTGCACAGTGAGTATGTCTATTTTGCTATAGTTTTTTTTTAAAGGTGAACTACAGTGGGCCCTTGATGTCAGGGAATGATGGTGCTTGTAATTCTGCAATTACCAGCACACCCAAACACTTTAGGCATGTCAGGGCTTTCTGGGCCCTGCAGTTCACCAGCAAAAATTACTAATTTATCTATTTAAAATGTAGTACCCCACACCTACTGGAGTGCTTTCAGTACAATTCCCCTAGGGAAATCTTCCCCACGCTGAACAGGCTAGGGCTGATTGGAAATATGACAGGGGGAACCCATTCTGTGGTTTAAATTGCTATAGTCTCACCAGTCCAGTCTGTGATAGCCTTATGCTGACAGCGGCTTTTTCAGAGGGTCCCACGTTGTTCTTCCCTCCTAAAATTGCCACTCCCAGCCTATGAGCACTGATGTGGTAGGACCTTAGAGAGTAAAGACTGAGCTAGAACCTGTGTGGCATACCCAAGTGCACTTTATAGATACGTGTTGCTGTGAAAACGTATATAAAGGAAAAATACTGTATATATAACTACCATCCAAGAAATATATGTAATAATAAACCTAATAAAAACAAAGGTATATTATCTTGCTCATTGACTATTTGGAACTTGCTTGGCCAAAACCAAAACTTCGCAGCCTGGCATGTGTGTATATATATATATATATATATATATATATATATATATATATTCAAAAGGTATAGAGGGTACTCACCTTTTAAAACAGATAGATTATTGTTTATTTTCAATCCAGTTCCTTTATATTATAGTCAACGTTTCAATCTCACATCCAGACCTTTTTCAAGACAGATTTTCATTGAACTACAGACAAAACAAGTATAGACAGTACAGCATTACAATTACCTGACTATATATAATGCAAAAGGGTTGTCAGCTGTAGCTCATTTTAGGAAATTGTCAATTCTAGTGCATGTGTTAGGGCCTGATGCCTTTCTGCACTAAGTCCCTACATGTGCAGTTCTGAGTTTTACCCACTAGTGGCGCTATGTGGATTCTGTGTCTTCACTCAGCTGCTAAGTGTTATCTTGATCACCAGACCATAAAGACTGACCTGTGGCAATCATTCCCTGCTGGTTCATTGTTTGTGTTACAGCTCTGGATATCTGCATGTGTTTCAGCTCTGGAACTCTGTTTATGTTACAGCTCTGGATTTTGCTGTTTATACTTACCTGGATTTTGGACTCTGACTTCACTCTGCATCTCTGGAGCCTGGCAAGTTTAAAAGACTTTGTTTTGAATATTATTTCTGGACATTTCGTTTCATGCCTTGTCTGGCCCTTCAGCCACTGAGATCCACCCCTGCCTGTATTTACAATAAATATTTAAGTTTACCATCATCATTGTTTCTGTGCAATAATATTGTGGAATACACCTGAGAGCCGTGACAGCATCTGTCCACCCACCACAGTGTTGCAAACAATATGTGTTCCACCCTGGAATGCATATGAAGGCAACTTGCCAACCTTTTAACATTGAATTTCGGGAGATCCCGGGCAAGGGTCATGGTTGGAGGGTGGGAGGGGGTGGGGCGTGGTCAATCACATCATTATGGGCCCCATCCTGGCAACAAAAGCGTAATTTTGTCTTGGGTGGCGGGGCCAAAATAACACGATTCACCGCAAATTGCATCATTTTTAGGGATGTGCACCGGCCACTTTTGGTGTCTCGTGTTTTGTGTTTTGGATTCGGATTTCCTTGAGGTTTTGGTTTTGGATTTGTTTCGCAAAACACCTGACTAAAGGTTTTGGTTCGGATTTAAAGGTTTTGGATTCGGATTTATTTTGAAAAAAACATAAAAAGTGTTAAAATCAAGTTTTTTGGTTTATTTTCACTCCTACGCTATTATTAACCTCAATAACATTCAATAACAATCAATTCCACTAATTCCCAGTCTATTCTGAACACCTCACACCTTACAATATTGTTTTTAGTCCAAAACAGGCTCTACTGAGGCAAGATGTCGTCCTCATCCTCAACCTCTGATTCCTCTCCCCCTACAGTGTGTACTTCCTCCTCCTCACACATTATCAATTCGTCCCCGCTGGACTCCACAACCACAGGTCCCTCTGTACTATCTGGAGGGCAGTGCTGTACTTGATTGAGGAATTGATAATTCATTTTTATGAACATCATTTTTTCAACGTTCTAAGGAAGCAACCTCCTTCGCCGCTCACTGACCAGGTTCCCCGCTGCACTAAAAACTCTTTCCGAGTACACACTGGAGGGGGGACAACTCAGGTAAAAAAGAGCCAGTTTGTACAGGGGCTTCCAAACTGCCCTTTTTTCCTGCCAGTAACAATATGGACTGTCTGACATGTCTATTTGGATGGTGTCAGCAAAATAATCCTCCACCATTTTTTCTATTGTGACAGCATCCAATGCAGCAACAGTAGACATGTCTGCAATGATTGGCAGGTCCTTCAGTCCGGACCAGATGTTATCAGCATCCCCGCCAGCGGGTCTTTTAGGAAAACTGATCTTTTTCCTCGCAGCTTTATCCTCCAAATTTTTGTTTTCCATTATATGTAGCACAAGAGAGCGTACCCCTAAGCCACACACTCTCGGCAAAGCCTTTAAAAATTATATGCGGCACAGGAGAGTACCACTGGACTTATACTGCAGAATCAGTGAACTTTGTAATATTGCAGTACCACTGGACTTATACTGCAGAATCAGTGAACTTTGTAATATTGCAGTACCACTGGTGGACTTATACTGCAGAATCAGTGAACTTTGTAATATTGCAGTACCAATGGACTTATACTGCAGGATTGTTTTTGGATATTTTTTTTTTTTATAACTTTTTTTTAAATTTTTTATAACTTGGGAATAATGGGGAAATAACAATGCCCTTAGAAGGACAGAGCACAGGACACAGCACCACTGGACTGAACAGGACACAGCACAGGACCCAGCAGCACCACTGAACTCAGAAGGACAGAGCACAGGACACAGCACCACTGGACTGAGCACAGCACAGCACAGAATATAGCAGGGCAGAGGACCACCTAACACAACCTCCCTCTACCCCGATCAATGCCTGAGTGAAGATGGCGGGCGGCCAGCGGGGAATTTATAGAATCCGAGTATCGCAAGATCCGACAACGGGATTATGACTCAGAGCCTCGCTTTCAGTTTTGCAATTGGCGGGAATACCCGGATCTGTCTTGGATCAAGCTCGGATCGGCAAGGTTCGGGTGGGCTCGGATTTCAGATATCCGAGCCCGCTCATCCCTAATCATTTTGGCCATCAAATAGCAGTATGCGGGATACTTGCCTGTTCTCCCGGGAGTCCAGGAGACCTACCCGAATTTCGGGAATCTCCCAGACATTCCGGGAGAGTTGGCAAGTATGATGAAGGTCACATGGTTTAACACTTCTGTTGATAAACTACTACTAAATACTACATTCTACCACTACACTGCAATACTTTTTCATTACTTATTGCTTACTCCATTTCCTTACTTAATGAACTGATGTCATACTGTGCCATATTTATATCATACTTCCCCAACACATCACTGGAATTTTTCCATAGTGTGTTCAATGCACTATCTTCCTTAACAATCTGGATCATTCTGCTCCAAGGTTGCAAGCAAGAGGAATGTCATAAAGGATGTCTTCAATGTAAATAAGTTCAATATAATGATTGTCCAGCTGTTCTTAAAACAGTTTGACTCGAGGTGACAAAGAGGAATGTTATCATAAACATGAAATGTCATAAAATGTAGGATGTGTTTTCATCAGGGATTGTCTTTTGATGTGTAAATTGCCCTATTGCTTGGGGTCCCTATTGTAAATGTCAGTGACCTTTTGGTATCTGATTGGAATGGACAAACCTGTGTTTTTATTTTTTATTTACACAGATGTCCTAAGTTGTGATTCTAAGTGTACACCCTGGTTTTAGAATTTATTTTGTGGCTGGAAATCAGATTTTAACATCTAAAAACTAATTTTCTATTTAATATTAAAGATGCTCACTGACCCTCGTGAAGTGGTTTTGGTTTTGGTTTTGCATCTGGATTAGCTTTGTGTTTTGGTTTTGGCAAAACCACCCTCGTGTGGTTTTGTGTTTGGATCTGAATTTTTTTAGACAAGTTGCAAAAATATACTAAAATCACATAATTTTGCTCTCTTTTTGATCCTACATTATTATTAACCTCACTAACATTAATTTAAAGTCATTTGCAGTAAATTTTGAACACTTCACAGGTCACAATATTATTTTTATACACTTTCGGCAAAGATTGCAGCAGTTCTTGCCAGTGATAAGGAAAAGGCCATTGTCATGCCTGGGCATAAAAGTTCGTAAAAATGTAATTATTGGGCTACAAAATGCATTTCTACCCACTGCACACTTAACCACAGATATGGGGACAAGCGGAACTGGGCAAACTAAAGATTATATGACTGTGACAGCCCACTGGGTTGGTGAGTCGCCTTCACCAGCAGAAACAGCAGCAGCATGTACCCAAGTAGGTCACATTTTTCAGAAGTAGGCTACTCTGTGTATCAGCGGCTTCACTAAGAGGCATACAGCTGACAATCTGTAACTAAAACTAAGGGATGTCATTGCGACATGGCTAATATTGTTAGAGCATTACAGCGGGGGGAATTTCATCACATTTCCTGTTTTGTTCACACAATCAACTTGGTGTTGCAGAACTTTTTAAAAAATGGCAATGACATGCAGGAGATGCTGTCTGTGTCCCGAGAAATTTAGGGTCATTTTCGGGATTCTGCAACAGCATGTAGGAGAATGCAGCAGCTGCAAGTAGACTAGAATTTGAGGGGGAATGTACTTTAGTCCAGCGAAGTAGTCACCTGTGAAGAGAGTGCAGACACGGTTAGCTTGAGTGAAGTGATTGCCTTTATACTTTTTGATAAGCAGCTAGAGAAATTGAAGAATGAAATTAAACTTAGCAAATCCGCTAACTATATTGTAATTGTAGATCTAGGACTTAATTTGCTTCGCAAGGATCCAAGAGCTATCAACATCTTGTAATGACGTCTCCTCCTTCAGTTTCTCTGGCAAATGCTTCTCAGAAAAAACTTAGCTTTCCCAAGACACCCAGTGGTGATGCAGAGGAGTCAGCACAACAGTTTGACATTTGGTCTGGTCTAAAAGAATTGCCCAAAAATCGTGATAGCTCTTCCGTAAAATGAACTACAAATACCATGAGGAAAGCCATTATCGGCAACTGCATCAAAGTACACAGACTTCTGTGATGGTGGATTCCAGTGGGGATGAATTAGTATTGTTTGAGGAAGATGTACACAATGATGAGGGTGAATATGATGACAGTGTAGATTCCAGGTGCTGAAATCCAGCTAAGAGAAGGGAGCTACCTGATGCTGGTATGCCTGGTAATATTTTGGGTAGAATGGTATTTTGCCAATTTCATGTTTTTCTACAGTAAACTTTCCCATTTTTTAAAGAGGTTTTTTTTTTTCTTTAAAAGGGTACGAGCTTTTTATTTACATTTTTGTTTCCCTGACTTAAAACCACTATGCACTTGAGGTAGAGGGATTAGTATCATCATGACTGAAACTGGAGTGTGACAACAACAATGTCACCCCTCCTGTTTCTGTATGAGCTATGGCACAATACAATGTCACTGGAGACTTTGAAGAACACTGACAGCCCTATTATTAAAATTTCTGTTTCAGCACTGAACCCCCTGCCACCACTCCTGTTTCTGAGTGAGCTTTGGTACAGTGAAATGTAACTGCAGATTTTGACCAAGCCAGTCAGCCCTATAATTTCTATTTCAGCAATGATTCTTAGTAGTGGAGCACTCCTCTTTGGCTGTTACCTATATATCGCAGTAGACTTTGCCTGCAAATTCAGAAGACAAGCCTGATAGCCCTCCTGTTTGTATTTCAGCAATGACTCTTAGCAATGGAGTACTCCTCTTTGTCTGTTTCCTATGTAACACTTCTGAATTTGCCTGCAATTCAGAAGAAAAGCCTGCAAGGATTAGTATTTGTATTCAGCAATGACAATTAGCAATGGAGCAATGGAGCTTTTGTCTTTGGGTGTATATAACACCGTACACGTTTTGGTGCAAATTCAGAAGAAAAGCCTGCAAGGACTAGTATTTGTATTTCAGCAATGACAATTAGCAACACAGCTCTCCTTTTTGTGTTACCAATATAACACTGAAGAATTTTACTGCAGAATTACACCAACCCTGACATCACTAGTTTTTTTCTTTTTATGCAATGAGAATTACCAACGCAGCTCTACTTTTTGTGTGTTACCTATATAACACAGTAGAATTGTACTGCAGAATTACACCAACCCTGCCAGCAGCAATAGTATTTGTATTTTTCTGCAATGAGATTTAACACTGGAGCTATGGAGCTCTCCTGAATGTCACTGATTACTTTCTTTAACACTGCTACCACCCTCCTCTTGCACTTCTCTATCTTTGCATGCCCAACTGCTCTACACTCTATCCTACCCCTTCTGTATTCTTCTCTCAAATGGCGCTAGATCGCCCCCGTCACCACCAGCTAATCACAATCACCCTTGCTGCTTATGCTTGCCTTATAGTGAAGGGGAGTACTGAATAATCCCAACTTTGACAATTTAACGGTGGTTATTCCTGGGAGCAGAAGAGTGGTTTAAGGGGATTTTTAAGTATAGGACCAGTTTGATGTCCTTCAACTCTGAGCTGGTGCAAAAACTGGCAATAAACAAATGACAGGATGCCACAGTAGGCAACATTGATAGAGGGGTCAGGAATTCATTTATACTTCAGGTCTGAACAGAAGTTTCTAGAGCTTATATTGCAGACATACCAAAACTTACAGGCATGTGAACTTAGGTATTGTGCTCAGACTTTATGAAGACAGTAGAGGCCATTTATGAAGGGCAAAATGACTGTCCCTGAGCACCAATACACCTTTGGACTGACTGTATAGTGCGATTTGCGCGAATGTGCAAAGATTTCTGCCAGATCATATAGGTTCACACAGCAAAATGACTGCATTTACAGAGGATTAGAGGTTTGTGCAGGCAGATAGGAGAAGTGGGGTGGAGTGAAAAAATTCCTGCAGAAGTATGGAAGAGCCGCACTGGTGCCTTGTTTTGCAGAGAAGTGCAGAACCTAGATTTCATTTTGAGGGGTGATATTAGTATAATGAGCAGCGTTTCACTCTGCAAAGGACTTGATTTATTCACTCAGATTACAGATGTCTATTAATTTAAACTGAGATGCAAATATAGGATTTGAATCACAAAGCACAGAACACATGCGCTCATACTTTTCATTCATTGAACATGTGTATTACGATTCTGCCAAAGTGCCATCTGGTGGCAGAGAAATGTATTGCTGTAAATTTCAATATTGCGCATTACCTGATGAGCTGTGTTTTGTTCATTGAAAGCAGCAGTATATAGAAGAACAAAATCGCCGACCATTAGAAGACAATTTGATGCATGCTGCATCTGTGGAAGGAGTATTATAGAGTACTTAATACAGGGCTCCTGTAACATAACTAGTTCTATTAAATAACTTAAAGTGACTTCTTTTTCTATTCAAAGACAATTTGAATTCACTAAGAACATCTTGTATATTACGGATGTAAATTATACACCGAAAATAAATGTATCCTTAAATCCTCTCAGTGGAAGCAACATGAGAGGATTATACTCTTCTGATACCCTCAAAAACCTTTTACTGAAACTAGCACAATATAAATACACCAATGCACTTCACCAAAAGATGTCCTCTACATGCTATAAAATGTTTTAGAGTCACTGTTAAAATGATTAATAGTAAATCATTTTAGATAACAAAAATCAGCCTTACACTGAGTTAGTTGTTTTGAATAGAAATTTAAGAGGGTTTTTGTTGCAAAACATCCTTTGATGAATGGTTTGTGGGCTGTTGAGATAAAAAGATGACATAAAACTTTATGAATATTTTAGCAATAGACACTTCTGATCACTAAGATCATTACCAATTCCCCTGCTATTTATTTTCACATTGTACAATAAGTCCTGGCTTTATTTTCTGCTGAAGTATAAAGAAGTGGGTGGAACATTACACTTTAAATTATCATTTAATTATTTAAATATCGTCTTTATAAGCAAATTGCTACAAAAATATATAATACAGTTTGCTACAAAAGAACAAATAACATAATCCAAATGGAAAGTGAAGAGGTTAAAATGAAGGAAGGTAAATGGACACATGAAAAAGGATAGAGAGGGACTCACTGTATATAAAAAACATATTTAATGTAATGAAATTCAGTATCATGTGGCAAAACTATATCATTCCAAAAATATTCAGACTATTATTAGAAATTTAAAAATCTGAGCAGACCAAAGACTTGTATTGTACAGGGTAATATTTAGTGTTAGTAAAACTAATTTTTATAGCCAAACATCCTAATAATACAAATTACAAATGTATAGCAGAGTGCTGAAAGACATACCAACAGAATGGTAGGATAATAAAATAATAAAAAAGTATAAATCAAAGATCTTATTTTTGACCAGCGTAATAATCCAAGGAGACCAAAAATTGTTATAGAGACGGTTGTGTTTTGGTTTCGGAACCGGTGTCGGTGATAAACCAAGTTAATGCTTCAGTTTTGCCAAAAATCGCAAAAGGTTTTGGAACTGGATTTAATTAAAAATTGTAAAAACTAGGTAAAATAATGTAATTTTGAGCTGTTTTTGCACCTATATTTCTATTTATAGCATTAACAATAATTTCTAATAATTTCCAGTCTATTTTCTAATCCCTTTACATCTGTCCCAATTTTCATTAATTTTGACCACAGTCTACAGCAATCTGACTAGGTAAAATTAGACAGAGCAGTGGCACAAATAAATGGCACACAGACATGGCAGATTCATTAAAGATTCAATCACTAGAATAGGTGACACTAGATGATCTGGCAGCCTTGCAAAAAAAGTGTTACATAATTTGATGGCGCTACATAGATACATTTTAATGATGATTGACGAAGGTGGAGTGCACCCATAATAAAAAAAACTTCAAAAAGTAGACATACAATAAATTTAGAAGTACAGAGCATCCATCATAGACACTTATGCTCCAGAAATAGGCAAAGTTCATTGAATGGACAGAGGTAGAAATTATACAGTTAGACTTTGATAAAAACTAAATAGACTAGTGGTGAGTGGTGAGAGAGGGGCAATTTGGCGGCAATTTGTAGTTCATTTTTGTGAACACTGTTTTTTCTACATTTTTGGGAAGTAGTCTCTTCCGACGATCACTCAAAACATTCCTGGCTGCACTAAACACTCTTTCCGAGAACACACTTTAGGGTGGGCAGCTTAAGTACACCATAGTTAGTTTGTACAAGGGGCTCCAAATTTCCTTTTTTTCCCTCCCATAATTCAAAAGGACTGTCTGAGATGCTAACTTCTATTTTAGCATTAAAGTAATCCTACAACATTCTGTTAAGACAAGGCGTATCCGATTGAGACATGCTAGAGGTGTCAATAGTACATTTAAGCAATTCATTTAAGCCTGACAGGATGTCATAAACATTCACCTTCGTGTGCTTCTGTATTGTTGACTCATAATCAGTGTGACTATCAGAAAAGGAAAGATTTTTTCTGGCAGTAGCATTTGAAGGAGAAGCTGAAGCAGGGAACTTGTCACATGAGACTTGAGCCGACTGGTTACTCACAAGGAGCTGTTTATATTTGTGAAGATTTGTGTCATTCTGAAAGAAAGACATGACATATGGCTTAAACCTAGGACAAAGGATGGTTGCCAAAATGTACTGATCCAATTTCAAGATGCTGCAAACCCTTACTTGGGTCCTGGCAAAGTGAATGAAGAATTTCATCCACAAGGGCTGTTGAATCGCTAATTTTCATCTTCTCCTTCAGCTTCTTTAGCTGCTTTTCCGCTAGTTTGATTGGGGGTATGACTTGACTCAGGCTGGCAGTGTCTGAGCTAACCTTATTTGTTATAATTTTAAAGGGTTTCAGTAGCTTGCATAAAACAGTAGGGATTATCCAATAAACTGGCTCAAGATAACATGGTTTGCTCTAAAGGTCTTGATGGCTTGTTGCTGTTCCACTACTCACTGAAGTATGGAGTTCCACCTTGTGACTACCTCTTACTTCAGTTGGTGACATGGAGGGTGACATTTTATTTGCAGCTGCTGCAATGTTCTACATCGTGGAAAGTCTCAAATGGCATAACTATCTTTTTCCATTTCTTATAATAAAGTCCTGGCTTAATGTGTCATAGACTTAGATTTTAGAAGTTAGTGTAGAACATAATGACATTATTTTGAGACGAAAGCTATTGAATATACTTATTTCTCCTAGTGTAGCTTGACAAAGATCCCAATTAATTCTATCTAATGGCTTTTTTCAGCATCTGTTTTTAAGATAAGTAAAGGAATATTATATTTTATAGCATGATGAATTATCTTTCACTTGTCCAGAAAAGTAAAAATAGGTAAGGAAAAAAAGGTACCTGATGAAACTGCATTAAATACAGATTTAAGGTATGATATTACTTGATCTTTAAAGAATCTATAATAGGTCTAAACCCTCAGGTCAAAGTACAAACTAGGGTATCAACCTTTCATTTACCGAGATATATGTTGCTAATAGACTAGTATTTTATTGATACATTGATGTTATAAATGTTATTCATTATTTGCTGATACTTATGTTCTTAGTTTGCAAACACTAATCTTAGCACCAGATTTACCCAAAATAAATAGTTAATTAATTTACCTTTAAAATCCCAAGTATTGTCCATCTGTCTGAGAAATAGGTAGAGATCTGGGGGTAAATGTATTAACATGCGGGTTCTTCAACACCCGCGAGTTTAGCGTCTTCGGCGATTAAATTTAAAGCGGAGCTGCATTGTAAAGGGAAGTTTTGTGTTTTGTGCTGCAGGGAGAGTATAGACTAAAATTGCATAGGAGCATAATGCGAAAAGCTCCAATTCATAACTGGCCTGTTCATAGACACTGAGCATGTCCCGCAGTTCAGCCTGAATCTCTGAATCACCTTTTGATCTGAGATCCCAATGGCAACCTCTCTCTAAAAACCCTGCGGAACATCTGCAACACACAGTTGCTGCTGTTGTTCCTCCCTCCTTTTCCTAGCCAAATCCTCCGCCATGTTTTGTAAAGCCAAAAAAAAACCAAGAACATCAACAATTTTGCCAATAATCTCCATCTCAATAGTGTCATACATCAGGATCTTAGCTACACTTACCATTTCCGCCGCTGTCATATCACGGCTATCCGGGTCTCTACTGGTCACATGTGGAAGTCTTGAGCACCACTACTTCATTCGTAAACAAACATCTAGGGGTAAATGTATCAATGTTCGGATTCTTCAACTCCAGCGAGATCGGCATCTTCAGCGCTTAAATTTAAAGCGGCGCTGCCTTATAAAGGGAAACTTCCCTTTACAAGGCAGCGCCGCTTTAAATTTAAGCGCTGAAGACGCCGATCTCGCCGGAGTTGAAGAATCCGGACATTGATACATTTACCCCCTACTGTTTGTTCTGCTGCATGGGTGTGGCCATCTTGGATTCAGTCAGATTTCAACACCTGTGATTAAATGATCTGTGCAACCAATAAGCATTAGGCACACCCTATTTAAACCTGCTCCTGAGATCTGCTCATTTCCAGAACAACACACTTTCTCTCCTGAGGATAGTTCTTGGCTTCAGACTTCAGTTATTTCCAGCATTGTTCCTGAATACCCTGCATTGCTAGTGATCATCTCTCTGCAAGTACCCTGCATTTCTAAACTGCTCATCTTTCTGTAAGAATTATGCATTCATTAAGTGCTTACCTCAGCAAGAACTTTGCATTAACTAGTGCTTATTCTGCAGTACTTGGGGTTTTGCCGGTATCACCGGTTCTGTAGTTGGGGCTGATTTTGACCCTTTAGGGCTTATTTCCAGTTCTGTGTATCTGTATACATTTAAAAAAAAAATAATTAAAAAATAAATCATGATGCTTTTAATGTGTAATGCATACACATTTTCTTTGCTATCTGGGTTGGCAAATTTTAACTGGAGAGGGGAGAGTTGGCTCAGCAGCCTATTATTATTTTAAAGGAAAAATATGCGGTTAGCCCAGTGACTCAGCCCAAGTTAGCCCACTATGGGACTGGCCCAGGGAACAGATGCCCCCTGTCCCCCAGCCCAGCCAACTGCTGACCAAGAAGCACGTATATGGTTAGTTATTAATACAAAGACTATGTTGTGATAGTCATCCCTATCAGTTGGCACTTGCCCTGTAGCTGGTGCAAATGATACGACTCAAAAAACGTGCTTTAGAGAAACACATTACTTGAATTGGCCACATTTCTTCAGCTTGCCCTTGGCACACCCTTACTGTACATTGCCTACATTCATCCACCCCATACCTCCCCCGTTCCACTCTTCAAGTCATAGACAGTCGTAAGTGTCATTTACGTTCAGACAGGCATTTACATGTAATTGCAGTCATTGGCGTATGATCTATTTCTGAGCATGCACAGAGCTATTTAATGCAAGATACGTCACACATAGGGACTTGCGTCCGAACATAGATCAGGCCTCCAGTGTCTAATTTGCTAGTTCATGTTTTCAGGATTTCGTTAATCATGCACGGGTGACTTAGTCTACTTCGCTGGGTCATTAATGACCCCACCTGCTTCCACAGACAGAAATCATCAAAACATGAGCTGCAGAGGGTGCATGAGGACTAAAGTTGAGAAACACTGTGCTAGTGATTGTTTATGGTATAGTTCCAATTGCTAAATTTTTCCATGTAAGGCCTCAATCTACTTTTGACAGTATTTGTCCTTAAAAGTGTTCAGCTTAATTAACTCTCCACTCAACACACATTTATATGTTATTTATATAAAGTAAAAGAAATGTCTGGTTGAGCATTTTGATTGTAAGAGTTATGTTAAATATTAAGGGGCTGATGCATGGATTGGCCGCAATTGCAGCCAAAATCAAAGTCGGTAATTGAGTTCACTAATAAAGCCACAATTTCAGGCATATTCAATGCTGCAAGACTCTTGTAGGTCTGCACCAGTAGCATATGCACCCGGTTTGAGCTAGGCATACGTCCCATACACTTGTGCACATGTCCAGAACCATTTATTTTATTTGCAAAATAGTTTTTTAGATTTAACGTATCAATAAAACTTCAACAACTCGTCTCACGTACTTGAAAAAAAATTGCTTAAACATGTACACAAAAGCATAATATATGCACTGCAACAAAGAAAGCACCTATCAGCATCAGCGAAGCATTCGAAAACAGTAAATCACAAGCGGTTCACTGTTGTTGGTGATTGTCGTCCGCTATTTGCATCTGCTCTGGGCCACCAGCAACTGACAAGGCTTGGACATGCATATATGCGTCTGTGTCCTAGTCTGTATCTGTTCCCAATTGCCACATGCCCTTACTGTACTCAGCCTATCTTGGAACTTTCCTTACCGCCCCAGTCCTGCCTCTGCAGGTGCAAGTGGACGTTAGTGTGCAATCATGGAAATCAGCATAGTTGTACATACATGCAGCCAATTTTCTGGGCATATGCAGAGGAATGCTAAACAAACTGGTATAGTGCATAATCTGCACCAGGTCCTAAATATACTTTCTATATGTTGAGTCTGCTTTAAATTTTCATTTAAATGTCAGTTCTAAATCTTTCTATGCAGGTGAAGTTGCTTAAATCACATAAACAATGGATCATGATTTGAGAGATACAGAAAACTAGTAATTATTTTATTACTTAGAAAATGTTATTTCTACAAATATATAATCAATTCATGAAAAACATTGATATATGGAAAAGAAGAAATAGTAGTTTTTGATATAGGGATGTTCTGTAGGTCTATCCAATGGAATATATTAGGGAAGTGCACCGGCCACTTTTGGTGTTTCGTGTTTTGTGTTTTGGATTCGGATTTGCTTGAGGTTTTGGGTTTGGATTTGTTTCGCAAAACACCTGACGAAAGGTTTTGGTTCGGATTTAAGGTTTTGGATTCGGATTTATTTTGAAAAAAACATAAAAAGTGTTAAAATCAAGTTTTTTGGTTTATTTTCACTCCTACGCTATTATTAACCTCAATAGCATTCAATAACAATCATTTCCACTAATTCCCAGTCTATTCTGCAGAATCAGTGAACTTTGTAATATTGCAGTACCAATGGGCTTATACTGCAGGATGGTTTTTGGATATTTTTTTTTAATTTCTTTTTTTTATAATTTTTTTTTTTTTTATACCTTTTTTTAAAAATTTTCGTGCTGTGCTGGGCTGGGCTGGGCTGTGTCCTTCTAAGGGCATTGTTATTTCCCCAGCACAGCACGAGATATAGCAGGACAGAGGACCACCTAACACAACCTCCCTCTACCCTGATCAATGCCCGAGTGAAGATGGCGGCGACTAGCGGGGAATTTATAGGATCCGAGAATCGCGAGATCCGACAGTGGGATTATGACTCAGAGCCTCGGTTTCAGTTTTGCAATTGGCGGGAATACCCGGATCTGTCTCGGATCCGGCTCGGATCGGCAACGTTTGGGTGGGCTCGGATTTCAGATATCCGAGTCCGCTCATCTCTAGAATCTATAAATTATAACTTTACGATTTTTTAAGTCATGAATATGGAACACGAACAACCCATTGAATAATCTAGTAATGGTTTAAAAAATCATGTTTTTAGTGCCTCCACTGATTTCAGCAAAACTTTAAAAATCATTAAGCTCTTTTGAAATTCTTATTAATGTCTTATGTCAGTTCTGTTGTACAATGTCTACAGAAATAATATATAGTTTCTACTGTGCCCATTAGCAAAAAAATATATCTTCTTCAGGAATCTGAAACCACTTCAGACATCACAAAAGGAAAATCTTTATTAAACAAAAGGGCAACACCTCTCACTTTTGTTTGAGTAAAATTGTTATATTTGATATAGATGTTAGAAGCCGAGTTTTAAAGTTGGTTTCTTGTATCATTAAGATATTCACCTTTTGTTTGTGCCTATGTGACTATCATATAATATTTATGACTGTTTGGAGAGTTGAGGATTTTCACATTATATAATGCCACTCTGATCGCTCACTCTATAGATGAGTAAAAATAAACTTACTAGTTAAAATCGTGATAGTGAGGATAAACTGGTATAATCTGGTAATTTCAGGTATATACTAAATACTGTAAGCCAAAGGAAATAAACAGAAACATAAGAAAAGTTAAAATAAATTAAGTTTAAAACACAATATTAGAACAAAATTATTACAGAACAGTTCTGTAGTCCTTCTCCACATGGAGAAGCTATTTTTTAATATTCCCTTAAATAATGGAGTGAGTCTGCATGTGCAGATAGCTAGGAATTATACTAAAGCGACAGTTAGCACATAAGTCTGTCACATGTCAGGTATGTCCCAATGGCAATTCATATGTACTAAAAAGTACAATCCTCAGATGAGATGAAACTGAACTACAGAACAAAACAATCATGATAGTGATTTATTTACAGCATTAGAAGTGTGTTCCTTCTGTGCCTTGGCTGGACCAATTAGTTCTGCTCTAGAAATTCTGATGCAGCAACCATTATTTCCAAGGCAGGTATATGGAAATTGTCCAGGTCAAAGTCATCCATGAAAGCTGGCCCATCTTCATCTGATATTAGGATCCGGTTCCTGCCATTGTGTTGAGATATGAAGCTGAATATTTAACCCCACCTGTTAAATATATTTATCTGAATCTGAAAAAAAAAAAAAAAAATCAAAATTTTTTGGCAATCATAAATCCCTTTTCTATTAATTAGTATGAGCTTTAAGGTGTGCTGAGCTCATTCAATGATAAAATCAGCTTCTGTATCTCCTCATATGTCCTTTGTAATGCACTGTATACTGCAGGGCATGAGCACCTTATCTGTATGTTTTTCTAATATATTGGTACATTTAAAGATCTGTTTAATGTCCTCACAGAGCTCAGCAAGCTCATCTTTAGAAGCACTTGACATTTGTTTATGTAACTGTTGGTAGTGAGGTTTAGTAGGAAACTCAGTAATGCACCATTTGTTCTCTCATGGTTTGTATATTTCATTCTCAGCTTCTGAGTCAGACCTCACTGAAGCTAATGCCTCTTGTTTTGTAGTTGCGTAGTTGTACTTGTGAGTAAGCTGACTCACATCTTGAAGAGCTCTGAGGACTGTGCTATAAATCTTTTCCCGGGTGATAACTTTTTATGAGTGTCAGGACATGGTCCCAGGAGTTTCCTGAGGTGATACTTTTCTTTTGAGTTTTGCCTAATTTGTAGCTATATGTCTTAATAATTGGGGTTGGGTGGAAAGTCTGTATGAGCAATGTACCCAGACTTCCTTCCAGCATGCAGCCAGTCCATGAGACCATGCCCCCAAGGGTGGTGTACGTTTTTTCTATTGCCATAATTCCAATAGTTACAGCGACCCAAAAAATCTGATTACTGTAAGGGCAACATGGAGGAAATAAAGACATACCATAAAACAGACAGACAACATGTCTGACACGCCTGATATAAATTGCGACTGTAGAAAATGCCGCCAGTGGGACTCTCATCACTTAAAATGGCCACAGTAAGATTGCCGGTTTTAAGGCGGCAATGCCAGGACCCGCCATCTGTATAATGTGGAACCCCTAATCCTAACCCTAACTGAAACCCTGACCCCAACCCTAGCCCTAATCCTACTCCTAATCCTAACCCTAAACCTAACTGTAAGATCATATTATACAGGCGGCGGACTCTGGCATTGTCACCTTAAAACCAGTAATCTCATTGTGACCATTTTAAGTGACGAGAATGCCACTGGTGGAATTTTCTACAGTCGCAATTTATATCAGGCTTGTCAGTTATGTTTTCTGTCTGTTTTATGGTAATTCTTTATTTCCTCCATGTTACCCTTATAGTAATCATCAGTTTTGGGTCGGTGTAACTATTATTGGATTTATGTCAATCGGAAAAATGACTACCACCGACCCCCATTATAATGTGTATAGCTCCCTACTCTCCCTACTCTCCCCCCCACCCCCTTCTGTCACGTCTTCCCTCTCCGCTTCTGACTTTGCCACCTTTTTCTCTTCCAAAATTGAGGCCATCAGACTGAACATCTCCTCCTCCCCTTCTCCCGCCTCCCTCTTTGCTTCACCTCCCATTAACACCCAACTCTGGTGCTCCTTCTGCCCTACAACAGGTGAAGAAGTTCACTCTCTCATTCAGTCCTCTCCACCCTCTACCTGCCCTCTCGATCCCATCCCCTCTCACCTCCTTCGCTCTCTTTCTCCCACTGCCTGCTCCTACCTCGCACACCTTTTCAACCTATCACTCTCCTCTGGGGTAGTACCCTTCGCATTTAAACACGCTCTCATCTCTCCTATCCTCAAGAAACCCAATCTCGACCCCACATCTCTTGCCAATTATCGCCCTATCTCTCTTCTCCCCTATGCCTCTAAATTACTTGAGCGGATTGTCTGTAGCCGCCTAACCAGGCACCTCTCGGACAATTCCCTCCTTGACCCTCTCCAATCCGGCTACCGCCCCCTCCACTCTACCGAAACTGCCCTGGCCAAGGTTACTAATGATCTCCTATCGGCCAAATCCATGGGTCACTTTTCCCTACTCATCCTCCTTGACCTCTCCGCAGCCTTCGACACCGTGGACCACCCCCTCCTGCGGAAAACTATTCTCTCTCTCGGCCTCTCTGGTTCTGTCCACGCCTGGTTCACCTCTTACCTCGCTAACCGCTCCTTCTCCGTATCCACATCTTGTTCTTCCTCCTCCCCCTACTCTCTCGCTGTAGGAGTCCCGCAGGGCTCCGTTCTTGGCCCTCTACTCTTTTCCCTCTATACTTCCTCCCTTGGTGCTCTCATCTCCTCCTTTGGCCTTCAGTATCACCTTTATGCTGACGACATTCAACTCTACATCTCTTCACCTGATCTTTCCCCCACCCTCCTCGCTCAGGTATCTGACTGCCTCTGCGCCATCTCCTCCTGGATGTCGGAGCGCTTTCTCAAAATCAACATTTCTAAAACTGAACTCATTGTCTTTCCTCCTCCCAACCACCCATCCCACCATGACCTCTCCATTGTCGTTAACAACACTACATTCTCCTCTGCCACCCAACTCCGCTGCTTGGGTGTCACCCTTGACTCCTCTCTCTCTTTTGCCCCCCACATTCATTCCCTTGCCCAAGCCTGTCGCTTCCAACTACGCAACATCGCCCACATCCGTCCCTTTCTCTCTCAGGAGGCCACCAAAACCATCATACACGCACTCATCATCTCCCGCCTGGATAACTGCAACCTCCTCCTCACCGGCCTCCCCCACTCTTGTCTCTCCCCCCTCCGCTCTATACTCAACGCGGCCGCAAGACTCATCTACCTCTCCCGCCGCTCCTCCTCTGCCTCCCCTCTCTGCCTTGCCCTTCACTGGCTCCCCTTTCCCTACAGAATTCTTTTCAAACTCCTCACCACCACTTACAAGGCTCTCTCCCACTCTACTGCCCCTTATATCTCCAACCTCCTCTCCATTCACACTCCCGCCCGCTCCCTGCGCTCGGCCAATGACCGTCGCCTCTCCTCCACTCTGATCACCTCTTCCCATTCCAGAATCCAGGACTTTTCCCGTGCAGCCCCCCTTCACTGGAATGACTTCCCTCACTCCATCCACCTCTCTCCCACTCTGTGCTCCTTCAAACGTGCACTAAATACTCACCTCTTTCTCAAAGCCTACCACCCATCCACTTAACCCTTATCTCCTCCGCTCATTCTCCCCTCTCTCCCATTGCCTCAACCGGCTCCTCTTGTGCCTGGTCTGTCAACCCTCCCTTAGGATGTAAGCTCGAATGAGCAGGGCCCTCTTCCCTCCTGTCTCCTTACCCGTTCTTCTGCTCCGTGTCTATTGCATCTGCCTGCCTGGAGTTTCTGAAGTATTGGTACTTTTTGTTAATTGTTCTGTACTGTTATACCCTGTATAGTCTACTGTTTGTACTATGTGCGGCGCTGCGGAAACCTTGTGGCGCCTAACAAATAAATGATAATAATAATAATAATAATGCTAGCAAAACGGACCCAGTTGCTGACAGAGGTCACTGTCACGTACATTGCACACATTTCATACGGACAGAAATACTCACATTTCACAGAAGAGACCTTATTGCACAGACCCCATCGAACAGATCCCCCTAAAATGCCAAGTTTACATACCCCATTGGACAAACCTCAGGCTCTTTAGTCAAAGTATAGAGGAAGGAACATTTATAAGCTCTTGCTGGTGATTAGTGATCCTACTGGGCATGGGAGAACCTTTTTGGCTCTTTTTTTGCTTCCAGTGATGACAGTTCACATCCTGCAGTATACAGCTGTGATATATTTATATATCACAGCCCCTGATGTAAGTAAAAGGAGCTGAAACAATCGTTGGAAAGGAAATATTTTGTAATGTATTTTTTTCTTTGATTTTTTTTGTATTTTTTTTATATCTCTACTAAAATAATCTTTGATAATTGAGTGCATCCACCTTTATCTATTTGTGTGTGTGTATATATATTATATATATATATATATATATATATATATATATATATATGGTGGTCAAAGTAGAAATTTAGAAGTGGTGATATGGAAAATGTAAGTAAGTGGAATTTGATAGTTTTACAATCAAGGCACCACCATGTACAGACTGATTCGACCACTGTACATATATAGTTACCACACATGTAGTCAATTTGTTCTGCCCTTACCTAACACAAACTGGATCTGTGGCAACTTTGGCAAGAATAAACTGGTTGCTGTTGGTCGCACATACATATACAGTCGTTGACTTATAGTATTTTCCAACCTATTAGATGAAATGCAATCCAATCATCACATTTCATTGCTCAAGATTAGCACTTGTATAGCTACCTTAGGAATCTATGTTAAATTATTATCAGAAAGCAACAATCAGTAATCCTGAAAGGCAATCAAGGCAGCCGCAATGCAGTAATTATGCCATATGCAAACATTTTCACAAGTAAATTATATTTACAATTATCTCAATAATTCATTTTGTTCTTGTTTCAATATGTGTGCATCTATATATATTTCTTTTCTGACTTCACATTTTTAAAGAAATTAATTCTGCATGGTTATACTGTTTTGTTTTCAGCTATAATTGTTTGCTTTTATTGATTGTTCATACTCCAAAGTATTTTGGTGAATAATTATCTCAATCCAAGGTAAACAAATATATATATTTTTCTGCTGGAGTAAGAAACAAATCGTGGCTACCATAGTAGAGAATTAATTTCATTTCTGCAGCTTACTTTGTTTTATGTTGTTTGCTTTGCTGCAGGTTCTGACCAAGGCTCCATTGTCTCCATTGGTAATATCATGAAGTCTATCCTGGATGGCCTGGCGGACACTACGTTTAGAACAATTACCACCGACCTTCTTTATATGGGAACAAATGAAGTTCAGTATGAAGACACAAAGGGTGATATATCAAAACTGGGGTATTTCCCACAGAAACTGGCTTTATCCTCATTTCAAGAAAAAATAACAGATGGTCAAAGTACTCACCATCTGAATTCATTTAATGCAACTGAGTTTTACAACAAGTCATATACTCCGTTTAAAGACAATGAGCAGTGTGGGAGCAACTTCGTGGACATGGAATGCTTTATGATTCTTACCCCAGGTCAACAGCTAGTTATTGCTGCTCTCTCCATAACCCTGGGTACATTTACTGTCCTGGAGAACATTCTTGTGCTGTGTGTCATCTTGCACTCTCGTAGTCTGAGATGCAGACCCTCCTACCATTTTATTGGCAGCTTGGCAGTGGCTGATCTTCTAGGCAGTGTCATTTTTGTCTACAGTTTTGTTGATTTTCATGTTTTCCATCGAAAAGACAGCCCTACTGTTTATCTGTTCAAGCTAGGGGGCGTCACAGCTTCATTTACAGCCTCAGTTGGCAGTCTGTTCCTAACTGCAATAGACAGGTACATCTCCATACACAGACCATTGTCATATAAACGAATAGTCACCAGGACAAAAGCTGTCATTGCATTCTGTGTGATGTGGACCATAGCTATTGTCATTGCTGTGCTTCCTCTGCTAGGATGGAATTGCAAGAAGCTAAAATCTGTATGTTCAGATATTTTTCCCCACATTGATGAAACCTATCTGATGTTTTGGATTGGGGTAACCAGTGTTCTTTTGTTATTCATAGTGTATGCATATATGTATATATTATGGAAAGCTCACACCCACGCTGTGAGAATGCTGCAACGTGGCACTCAAAAGAGCATCATAGTTCACACATCAGAAGATGGCAAAGTGCACATTACTAGACCGGACCAGACTCGTATGGATATTAGGTTAGCCAAGACCCTGGTCCTTATTTTAGTGGTGTTAATCATTTGTTGGGGTCCTCTTCTCGCCATTATGGTATATGATGTCTTTGGAAAGATGAACAAGACCGTAAAGACAGTGTTTGCCTTCTGCAGCATGCTTTGCTTGCTTAATTCAACTGTGAACCCCATCATCTATGCCCTTCGAAGCAAGGACTTGAGAAATGCATTTTGTAGCATGTTCCCCACATGTGAAGGTACTGCACAGCCTCTTGATAACAGCATGGAGTCAGACTGTCAGAATAGACACGTCAATAATAGTAATGTCCACAGAGCAGCTGAAAGCTGCATTAAAAGCACTGTTAAGATCGCCAAAGTGACCATGTCTGTGTCCACAGATACATCTGCAGAAGCAGTGTAAGCCAATCATACTGATAGAAAAGAAAATATGGTGGTGGCTGCCCCTTTTAATCTTGGTAAACTACATTGAAAGATCAATGTCTATATATATAATATTCATAAGAAATGAAAGACACATAAAATATGGGGATTTTATCATGAATATCAAGGTCAGAAGTAATATTCTGTTACACTCCTTAGTTTAGAATAAAAAGAGCACTAATTTTATTATACAAGAATATTTTTTAATTATATAGTTTCATTTATTTTGAAAAACAAAATAAACAACTCAGATATAGATTTACATTTTTTAAAGCATTGTTTGTAGTGTTTGAAATATTCTATGTTGTCCAGTTGGACCTTTTCTTATGTATTGTACTTGTCAAAAAAAACAAACTGGAAGACTTTTTAATACCTCACATCATTGACATGAAATTTATTTGGAATATTTCAAGGAATTAGAGGTAATCTTCTAGTTTGCTAATCACAGAGGAATTACATTTCCTATGTAAGTTAGACACTGAAAAACTAAAGTAGGTTTTCTTTACTTGCACATAAATGGAGACCTTGGTATGTACTTGAATTTATTACGGGAAGATGGAATTAAATTTGACATTGTGTACAGAGCATTAGGAAGGAACACTTTACATCTAAAATATCTGTGGGCTTTATTGCTTAATTGTATTGTGAAATTATCATTATACAGAAGTGACTTCTCATTTCTAGCTAAAGATCCAGGCACGTCTTAGAACACATTGTGTCTACATAGGATGAAATTGATGGCTCCTACATCAAGGACAGGGAAGGCTCTCAGCTGTTTGTGCAAAGCAATACAGTGTATAATGATAATGTTGTGAACTTAATGTACTTATATTAGAATTAGTCAATAATATACACTATTGATATCCTAGATGTTCTAAATATACAGGATATCGTATATAATCAATTTAAGAATAAAAAAAAGCCTTTTAATAAGGTTTAATCTAATGTCTGAGCTAAACGTATTTTGTTGTATAAGTCAGTGTAATGTGCATGTCTGTTTGTAAATAATTGAATAGGTCATCATATTAAATGACCGACAACTATGACTAAGTATAACGTATAGCTCTTGTTGCACTATTTGCACATGAATTCAGTTTCTAAAATTGAGTTCTACTGAGGTATTAATTGACAGAGAATTAAATTGTAATTCTTCTATACTAAGTATTATGCGAGATCTCTGAACAACAATTTTTTCTGAGAAAGGAACTAATTTCTTTGAAAAATAAGCAGCAGTTATAGTGAAATAAGCCCCCAAATTACAGAATAGTTTAGTTTATATATTTTAAGAAGACATACCATAGGCATCTGCCCAATTCATAATGTAAGTGCTACCCAGACACCTTCAATATACATACTCTGAAGATCATATTGGAAGTTGTTAACTAAAACAGTTTTCCCCCAAAAATCTCTCTGCAATTTATGGTTCTTTTAAATAATACAATATCCGCTTTGACAGCACAATTTCCCTTGTACTGTGACAAAGTGCTTATTTTTATAACTTTGACATTGTGAATTAGTACAATTTGTCTGACACTTTTACAATCTCATCAATCCCAAAAAATTAAACCTGTCCGTTGGATAATAATAGACAAAATATAACCCATAATGGGTTTTGTGACCTCCTAGTCTCCAAGTAATTTTCCATATGCAATGATATCCTTATTTTAATAAGATCCTATACAAGAGCAATTATACTGTTCCATATTTGCATCCTTCAAAATTAATAAAATTGACTAAAATGCTTAAAGAGCATCTGTCATCATGTATAATATGCAGTAATGATTCGTTTTATAATATTGGTTGTCTTTTTTTATATATTTTTTATATTTTTCCCTGGAGCTGAATGCATTTAAAATGCATGAGTCCTATATGTAAATGCAGGCAGTTTTGGTTATAAACTAGTAGAGTGGAAAGAAGGTGGTCTCCTTCTTTCCTGGTTTGCTTTCTCAACTCAGCACAGAACGGAGTTTTGGATTTCTCATTTGATAACACAAGCACCAGGTACATGATTAGTATTCATGTACTCTGTGCTTGCATCAGCATTATGAAACCGCCCAGAGTTGTCTCATGATAGGGTCCAAACAGTAACCAGGTAGATAATTCCTAACCTATGTTTAAAATATTGTTACATTTAGGGCTATGGAGAGATTTATTCTTAGACCTTGGACCAGACAAGGTTTTTTTTCCCAAAATACATATGCAAGGAAAATTCATCACAACCCACGAGTCTATATCTTTACACATGTATTCATAAAGACCAGACTTAAATAGAATAAACATTTCCAAAATCAAGATCATTTCGATCCCAGTTGAGGTGGATTTGTTTCTGTAACTTCCTGGCACTATGGATGGAATTCATATACTTGTTATGCTGCTTCCTGACTTGAAGTATAACAGAGCAGAGTTTGTTCTATTGTACATTGGACAGCACCAATGAGGTTAATGGTGCATGATACAGAATCATTTGCATGATACATTCCCTTTATTATCTACATGATATCATGATAAATTGTGCCAAAGCAAAATGTATTTGTATGCATTATTGAAATAATTTTATTTTCTATGTATAGGAACTTAATTTAAGGACACTAATAAATCACAAATAGCTTTTAATCATATTATAATAAGGTCATTTTGATTGGTAATCCAAATACAAATGTACCTATCTGGTATCCCATAAAAAACATCATTTTACAAGTGACTAATTTGAAATCTGAAATGACACAATCCCTTATCTCTAATGTTTACGTTACAAAATTAGTAATTATTGAGTCATTTTGTCTCCTAAACTTACTAGTGTAAATTGACGTTGTTGGGTATTCTAATTAATACCAAAAATAGGCATTGTGAGACTGAAAAGCTAAATACATTTCAGTAAAAATGTTTTAACGCTGATATAGCTATTCAAATAAAAGTCACCAGCAACGTCAGTTGCAGTCATCAAAAATGCGCAGGTGTTTGACATCAATTATACACTAATAACTGGTAAAAATAAAAGGAGATCTGCACTCCCTATGTGTATGGTAACTTCACAAAAATGCTGCCTTAGGAGGCAAAAGGTAAATTATGGGGAGTTCCAACCCTTCAAGTAGAAGGTTAGAGTGGCAAAAAGTGTGATCCCCTTGGCGCAGTAATGTGAGGTGGGATGATTTAGCTGTACAGATATGTTTAAAGACACAATATAATAATGCAGTTTTATTAGTTGCATACATTAAAAACAGTATTGATATAAATAAATGTTGCAACCTGTTATTACAATATAGGTAATTGTTCATCAATCCAAAAAATATCATCAAAAGCTGTGATATAGGGTAGCATCAATGAGTATAGTATCAAAACCAAAAACTACCTAAATGTAGGGAAGGGCTAGTACTTTTGTTCAGGAAAGCAATTATCTCCAGGTAACGCTTGTTATTATATATGAGGCCTAGCACATAGAAGAGAATGGGCTTCCTTTAGTGATGCATTTGTTATCCTTATCATCTGTTCTATAAAGCATCAACACATTAATATGCACTGTATATTGTGGAGATCATGATACAAACAAATAACATACAATAGCCTGCAACAGAAGGTAAACAGGACCCTACCTAAATGAACTTTCAATGTATGATGTGTGGAGAACACTTGATACATAAGATAGCAGTATAAAAATTGTAGCTGGTGGTGGGGATACATGTCCATGGATACAAACATTGTGCCAGTTCCTGGTAACAAGTACAAGGTTACTTCGATTAGTGTAAAGCATCTGTTAACCTGGTCTTGCTGACTTATACCAGCGTTCCCACAGGAGTCTCTCCTATAAGGCCTGAGACGAAATAGGCAACGCCTTAATTATCTTGCTGGATAACATCGGCGCCAATAAGCTGTTGCGCTCAATTCCCTATGATGACTCTGGTAATATGAACATGTGCAGGATGCTGTTGTACAATCAAAACATTAGGAGTCAATAAAAAACAAACATGAAGGAGAATTCATGGAAGTGTCTATTGTGCAAAGTAATAAGTTACGCAAACAAAACCATCAGAAATTCCCATTCAGTACACAAAAAAAAAATGTGTTTTTACCTTTTCATTAATTAGGGTTACTTTGATAGTTGTAATTTACAAAACAATATTAAATATGTCAACAAAAATATGTTACTAAATAACATTCATAAAGTAATTAATATGCACTGTCTTTTACAGAAATGCTGAAAGGTTCAGGGTACAAAAAACGTATCAGAAATATTTTCCTCTTTGTCTCCACAACATCAGAAAAAAAACTATTGTTAGCTTACTAATGTTGCTGGTAGCAATGATGTAGCCAGATCTTCATTAGTACACTAACTCCAGGTCCATTATAGACCCAAGACTCGTGGGACTGCAGACATGATTGCACCTATAATTACTGCAGCTACTATTTCCACACCACTGCTAATCTTGTCACATGACTTCTTAGAGGAAATCTTTAAAACATATTAATAATTTATCAACAATACAAGGAAATGAAGTAACACAATTTGTACAGTGCTTAGAATGTCTCCCATGTGTTCAAGCTGCATTAAGTTACATTAGAAATATGTACATTAGATATGTTCAAGACTCATTAAGAATATATAAAATATAGCACGACATTCCCAAGGTACAAAATAGTAGAATAACCAATTCACCTTTTGTAATTCTACACTGTTTTATAAAAGCACAGTATATCAGATAAAAGGCCATTTAAATTACTAATAACACTTTTTGCATTTAGTAATAATAATACAAGAATTAGTGAAAGGTATGTCTAAGTATATTATGAATTAAAGTAATTTAATTATCTGCTTGAGTGCTACCGAGCAAGCGGAGAAAATAAAGAGCCATTTTTTGAAACTGTCTTCTTGTACATGCAACAAAACTTTTACAGGTTGTTTTATATAATTAAGATTTAAATAAATCAAGGGACAATGGGGCTGTCTGGCACTAAAACTAGTGCTTGTTCATATGACAAATCGTATTCTGTAAAAACTTGTGACATTTTTTCATTATTCATATCAATGCTAAATCAATTGCGGCTAAGTTAGTGTTCAATTAGCTGCCTAACTATCAGCTCCACTGCTCTGTGTTTACGTTGCATTGTGTGTTAGAGGAACTCATGGTTTTAAAATTATTTTCGTTTGACATACTGGGCCTTATGAATCCTCTTTTACACTGGTATATATTTTTTAAAATAATATTTATTTGTTAATTTGTAAAGCATTTGGTACATGTATATTGACATTTTATAAAGGTGTACTCATTTTTACATTAATATTTAGAAATTAAAATGATTCAGATTGCCTGACATTAGAAAGTAGACTTAAGAGCACCCAATACATACAAAAAAAGATTGCAGGTGCTCTGTAAATTGTTGAGTACTGGCTTGGGGAATAGTTGACAAAGAGCCATTTTGGTAGAAGGAGTTTGTCCCAAAAGGCAACAATCCTTGATGCCCAGATTCGTTTTGTCACGCCTCTCAGCCAGTCAAATGGGAAAACCATATCTTTCTCCATTGTCCAATGGCTATATGGGATTACATCATCTCCATGCAAATTCTATATTTTTTGTGATTCCATAGGATGCTATTACTACTAAGTGCTTCATTTAGCCTATATACTTGCATGCTATCACCATAAGCATGTGTTATGTTTGTGGACAGTGTGCATTCTTAGTCTCGTACCCAAGAATCAGGAACAGTAGGGCTGGAAATGCACGTAAAAACTTTACTTGTTATTTCTAGACTAGTTCGATTTTGACTATAAGCATAATTGGATGTCTGATGTGTGCATTATGCTAAAAAAGTCATGCACATAATAGTTGAGTTGGTGATACTAAAAACATACAGTAAGAAAGGTACTTTCTGTATACAGTTGAGAATTTATATATAAAGTCCACTTATCATACCAATGTAATGAGTAGCTGTTGCCTAAAATGTATATACTATTGTATTGTCCTATTGTACAAGCCATTTCTGTTCAGCATTACTGACCTGTATAGAGAAGATGTGGCAAACATTTTGCTTGTAGGAGGAAAAAGCGCTACAAACAAGTTTGCTTTTAGTTATTTCACGTTATGAGTAAGCTGTGCGGTGCCTTATAATAGACATTAAAAATGTTAGCACTATGCGCTATTATCAGTGGTTATAAGCACACCATTTATTATAAAAAGCTGCTGGGCACTGTGAAAGGAGACAACCCTTGTAATAATTCAGTAACAGTGAGTGCACCTTTGTAATAGATCCCATTGTACTTGCGCAGAACCATTTTCGCTCCAGACATGTGTGTAGTGTAATAACTTCTGTTCTGTCTTTTCAAGTGTTGTTTGTTCCATACAAATTGATCATACCGTGTATAAATATATATTTGAAAAAAGTTGTATATTTGTATCATACAGAGATTATCTTGTTGTTGAAATTGTTGTAAATGTTTTCTTATAATGGCCTTTTGATAAAACTGTTGGAATGGTTTGAGATGGACAGACAAGTCATCTGCTCTCACATGACTGAATGTATGTAAATATGATAAACGTATTTTGTCTGAGACTCATGAGAAACTAAGCATAATAAATATCCAGTTTTAGGATGGAGTTGATAAGCATTGATGATGTCTTTTGAATAGTTGTACCCTGTAGGCCTGCTAAAAAGCACTTAAAACAAAGCCTGTTCTTTCAGTCAATAGAAGTAGAAATTCAAAATAGCCCAACTTTATTTACATTTTTCACAGGTACATTGAGTGAGGTTCATTAAGAGTCAAAGTGCAGTATCAGATCTCAGTCTTGCTATTTTGATCAGCTAATGCAGGACTGGCTTGTTCTTAGTAATTAATGGAGATTATTTAATATTGTCTGTGATTCAAACATTAAACTTCCTTTGAGAAAATTGTTGTCTAATTTGATGTTTGTTCAGCTGGTAACACCCTATGTAACTGCTACAATATCTTTTGTTCAGTAACCTGTTTCAAACAATGTACACAAGTACTAGTATAAATGTCTTTTAAAGTATTTTCACTCTCTGTAGGAAAGTGTATTTCTGTAATATTTTCAGTGTAAAATTACCATTCCATATTTTATTTATATTCTGTTATTAAACTGTTCTTTCAAACACATGATTAGTGTGTCATTTTCAAGTAAATGCAAAATATAACACAAGAAAGAAATGTGCATCAAAATCTCCACATACATTGAATACTTAGGGCTAGATTTACTAAGCTGCGGGTTTCAAAAAGTGGGGATGTTGCCTATAGCAACCAATCAGATTCTAGCTGTCATTTTGTAGAAAGTACTAAATAAATGAAAGCTAGAATTTGATTGGTTGCTATAGGCAACATCCCCACTTTTTCAAACCCGCAGCTTAGTAAATCTAGCCCTTAGAGTCAAAAACACATTGAAGGGGTTGTCCACTTTTGCACAATGTATACTTAATACAACACACAGTGCCAGAACTACTGTCACTGCTGGCGGTGCGACTGATACATGGTCCAGAGGTGAGGGATCCCAGCAATTGCGGATCACCCTCCGAGGCCCCAGCCCTGCTTTTCTGAGCATGTGTGGGCCCAGCACATGCACAGTGAATCATCAAGTGGGTCTTCATTACGAATGCACCAGACTTACACCTGCTCATAAAGGGAGTGTGGGGTCTCTTTGGAGCATGTGTGGTCAAGAGGGAGGGAGGTGGAACCTATGAATGCCAGAATAGGGACCTGCTCTGTTCTTCTAAGCACACAGTGGGGCCCGGTAGGGTTGAGCAGCATCTTTGGGCCTTCCACTAAATCCTTGCAATTCGGTCAGGGGATACCCTTTTCATCCCCTTGAAAACACTCACAGACCTCAGGAACACCATATTTTACCTGAAGCAGCTCTCAGCACTGCAGAACTCGTTCTGTCCATAGTTCTTAAATAAAGTTACTTTTTCAAGGAGCAGTCTGCGGTGCGATCCAATACCCAGAAGTCCTGGGAAAGTCATTTGCTATTTGTGGAGAGATTGCTATATTGAGTTGGTTCTTGGACCACCCTTTGCCTGCAATATTTTGAAGTATTTACCACAGCTGAGAGAGGCTACATATACACTGAAGCAGCAGGTGTTTCTGGCTGAAGAGGGTGTCACATGATTCTTGTTTAGATGTGAGACATTCATTGGATGGTCACATCCAATATTCTGCCTACTTCTTCGGCCAGGAAACCAGCATTGCTTCAGAGTTTGAAGTATCTCGGCTATTTAAGGAAGGTAGTGATCCTACCCAATTAATTATACCATTACATATGATAACAAGACTATGACAGTCAAGTAAAAAGAAATATACCGATTAAGACCAGGGAGGAACAAAATGGCTATTACTAAGTATAAATTTGCAATTATTCTTAGTTATCGATTAGCAATTTCTTTTGATTTGTGCAATGTAGAATAAAATAAAACGTCTAATTGATTGTTATTGATTCCTGAAAATGGGCCCGTCCTAGATGCAGTGAGACACAAAACTTTAGAGCTAATCAGTTGGGTGATTCGGGTACTTATGGGGTAGAAAAGTAATTACAGTGTTTTAAAAGAAGAACATTTCCCAACAAGGATCTGAAAATGTAGCTATACACAGTGCATGTTCCTTAGTGAGATTCTAGTTATATTAGCTTATATTTGGTTATTTAATCTATCCTACATGGTAGCTGCTAGTTCTTCATATATATATATATATACAAGTAGTATTCCATTAAGCCACTGCATCTCTAATTAGCACTAACATATCCTGAAAATTCTTCTAGAAAATCTATAAAAGGTATTGCACAATGAATATTCTATATAAAATGATCTCCCCTTCTTTTATACACAGAACTTTCCCGCACAATGCTGGTTTAAAATTGTTACGTCTTCCTTTTGTACAATTAAAATCCAAGCAAATGTTATTGGATTTGATCAGGCAGAATTAATCCGGCCAGCAAATGACACCCCCAGTTGGAATGTGTGGGGTCATTGGTTAGTTTGATTAATCACTAAGTGAAAAAAGAAAACAGAACTGAAATCTATTAAGACATGTAAAAATAACATTACACCTGTAATCCTACTCATTTGTGACCTTCCTGTGGTTACAACCAAATTTTTCCGGCTATTGGCTTTACCAAGATGACGGTGAAGAGACTGCATGTCTGCCTATATCTAGACTGGAGGAGGGCAGAGGCAAATTGAGGGGCATAGAAAGGAGCGAAAAGCCATTTTGGGGGAGAAGGAGAGTTTTAGTTAAAGAGAGGAGCCTGAGGAGCCTAAACAGAGCATAGAATTTAGTCTGAGACCAGACAATGAGGAGGATTGGAGAGACAGAGAGGCAGTTGTCATCCAGAGTTGCTGAGAGAATGCTGGTGATATTCTTTATTCAAGTGTATTGCCTGTGCACGGGAGGTTTATATGCTGAACTGTGATGACCACCATTGTGTTGTTCAAGCAAGCTCTTATAATTAACTTTAGTTCTGGTGCTAGATTAATCCATTTAATCCAAGTCTATTCCAAAAATGTCAATTTAATCTTATTTGTCCATTGTTCTACCAGAAAAAGTGGTGATTCCTGACATGCATTCAGGTTCATTTTAGATGTGGTATCCAGTCTGTCAGAATGGGAGGACTGTAGGAATATATAATCGGTTTAGTGAGACATATCTAAAAGTAGTGAGGTGATTGACAAGTTGCATTCTAACAGTGATTAAGAGTTGTTTTGGAAATTAAATGGTCTATTGCATGTTGTAAACTACAACTTGTTCCAACTGTGCCACCTGTTAAATTTAATACACTGGCAGGAAGCATAAGGGTACGTTGTACTTAAAGATGGTTTAGTGAAACTTAGGAGTAGACAGGGAATAATGACAGTCACAGTACTGAACTTGCAATAATGATACACAGGATAATAAATGAAGCACTACAGTAACACAGTGCTGAACCAACTACAGAAAATCTCTCGTAGTAGACAGTGATAATGCAGAAGTGTTCATGACACACTGGTAATGTAGGAGTATCTGTGAAACTGATTCACAATGGCAAACAGTCTCTGATATAAAAGGTATTCACTTGAGGCAGGTATGCAGGCAGGCTGATGGTAGCACAGTCCAAAATGCACAAACAGTTGAGCACTCAGAAAGAACAGCGGCACTACCCAGACATGCCCAGAGCCTCTCAGTGTGGATGGAAGAAATGCTGAACCATGAGTATGTACTCACTATGTAACTGTAGTAAAACTACCTGTGAGTAGTGTGCTGCAGAGAGAGGAGGTGTCTGAAATCCAAGCGAGTCGTCTGTGACAGAAATCACTGTAATCTAGAAGTCAGAGTCAGGGACCAGTATCAAAAGATATGGCATCGGAAGTCACTGTAATGCAGAGCCAGGGTTCAGGAGCCAGAAATCACCATAATACAGACAAAGGATCACAAGTAAAAAAGTCACCATACTACAGAGCGAAGAACCAACTGGAGTGGAAGGTATAAGACCAGTAAGCTAGTGTGTAAACGATGACCTACCTCAGAGAGACCCCCTATAGGATTAGAAAGGGTTCACACCTCCAACATTGGCTGATCCATTCAACACCCCCAGATGTCAAGAAAGTGACCAGAACACCGTGGTAATATGCATACAAATGTACCAAGCCAGTAAAAGGACAACATCAATCACATGCAAATCAAAAGCATATATATATATATATATATATATATATATATATATATATATATATATATATATATATAGTAACACAGGCACCCTTAGGTATTGCACACATGGACATTAGTCACTGACACTTGACATCTTTTTGCTAAAAACTTGTTCCTTCACAATAGACAGCATACTTTCGTCAGGATGATACCAGTAAACACCATCAAATTGCATACACCTCTTTGTGACCCACTCTTTAGCCACTAACCGAATTGTTCAGCATTAGTCACACCATAGAGCTGAAAAGACAGGATTAAATACACAAAGCTCCTCCCTTTGGTCTAATTAAACCATTAGACACTATTCTTCACATGTGTGTATTAAATCTAGGGCTCTTGGTCTGTAAGAGCTTAACCCGTTCTGCAGCCTGTACCTGCAGGCTTCCCTGGACCTCATCTGTTCCTATGCAAGAGAGGTGTTTCAAATAGGCCTCTATGCTACATACCACTCCCCTTAGCATCACTAACCTTGGTGATGTAAACACTGCAGAGAGCACATATCTGTGAAAGTGAGCTGGATTTACCATCTAAAGTGTCCTCTCAAGCATGTCTGTCAGCTCATGCACAGGGCTCTTTTTCTTTTCCAACTTGAGAATTCTGGGCCTGATTCATTAAGCATCTTAACTGAAGAAACTTCTTATTTCAGTCTCATGGACAAAACCATGTTACATTGCAAGGGGTGCAAATTAGCATTCTGTTTTGCAGATAAGTTAAATACTGACTGTTTTTTCATGTAGCACAAAAATACTTGATAGCTTATTTGTACACTGAAATTTAAAGGTGATATTTGTGTGCTACATGAAGAAACAGTCAGTATTTAACTTATGTGCAAAACAGAATGCTAATTTGTACTCCTTGCATTGTAACATGGTTTTGTCCAGGATACTGAAATAAGAAGTTTCTTCAGTTAAGATCCTTAATGAATCGGGCCCACTGTTCTCAAACAGCCTGCCCTCTCTCACTCTCCAGTCATAGCCCCTTATGTATTTAAAAAGCTCTTATGAGCCCTTTCCAATTGCAATTGTCCTGTGAAAATGGGATGAGTATTATGACAACCCGCACAAGCCCTACAGAACCTTTTTATGGCTAAGTAGACTCTGCGCCAGTAAAACCTGCATAAAATATGTTCCCTTGCTTTCCCTTCCCTTAAGTGTCTGCCACCCATCTGAGTGTGTGCCGCTCCAAACACTAAGGGTACATGAACCTTTGGCACTACTAGATTGTTCTACCTTCCTCTCCTTCACAGCAGCAATTTGAAACAGCACTTTATCTTTGACAACGTTTGATGACATAAAGCCTGCCAAGTTGACAGGTTCCACAATAACACCAACATTATTAGCCAATTTGAACACATGCTGTAAAGTCTCATGATTTCTCTGGTCACGTGCAAAGTTCACTACAACATCAGTTCAGGATAATTAGACCAGTCTATACCCTCACCAACAGGTGGGGGTGACTCATCTGCGACGGCAGCAGCCAACTTTGTTTTCGTCTGTCCAGACTTGCCTGAATTATGAGACCTTTGTGGAAGTCCTGCCGTGACTCCTATGAAACCACTCCGGGTTGGCAGTTCCCCAAGATTAAGATCCACATATTGTGACTACTTTAGCAGATCCTTTAAGACCGTGCTTCCTACTGTTGATTCAGTTACCAACATGTCTGGCTGGACTTGGTCACAGAGGACCACTTTACACAATGGGAAATTGCACCCCAGAACCAGCAGATACAACAACATAAGCACTATGGCCGACATTAACTCCATGGTTTGGACTTTGTATCCAATGGCCAAAAGTCATTTATAACCTCTTAGTTACCCCATGTGAGCAGCACACTTTAACTCTAGGCAACTGTGAGACCTTGACTCCAGCCAAGTTAGAGCTGTAGACCAGTGTAAGTTTACTTCCAGAGTCCATGACTGCCTGGACAACCTTGTTGTTCACTCGCACAGTCTCTTTACTTAAAGTGGGTCCACTAGTTGCAAAACACCTTGAACTGAATTTTCCTGTACCTGTAGCACTATAAAACATCTCTGACAGAGCAGCTCTGGGATACAGCTCGTGCTGAACAGTGCTGGGAGACAGCTCGGGCTGAACAGTTCTCTGAGGCATCTTCTTGGGGACTGGGACTTCAGGTTTACACAATGGGTGCTTTCATTCTTAGTGTTTACTATACCCCTCAGAAAAGATGTCAAGGCCACAGCTTGGTCATGTTCCTCTGTATTTTTAAGAGAAAGAGTCTTTTCTTCATGAGCAATCATTCTAACTTTTCATGCTTTACAGCAAGGAAGAGCCTCTCTAACTTATACTCCACATACTCATTTTTCCGATTTTGTTAAGATGTGCACCTCTTGCTGAACCATGGCAAGTTTTTGTTTCAGCACAACAGTTTCTTGGACTTTGTTTGTTGTTATCTCTTTAAGAGCTCCCACTGCTTTTTCAATTTCTTCATAAATTCTTGCAACACATGTAACTCATCTTTCAAAGACTTAAAACTCACAATTTCCTGCTCTCTCTGTTGCAATTTCTCTGAAGTTTCTTTAAGAGCCTCTACTGCTTTTGTTTTTTTTTTATATAACTCTTGCAATGCATGGAACTCCTTTCTCAAGGACTCAGAAACAGATTCTTGAGATTTTATATTTTCATCACACTGTTGCTTTAAATTCCACACTTGTTTTACAAGACAGCGTTTTTTTATCTATAAAAGTTTTCTCCAAGCAATCATACTCTTCCCTGGCCACATAACCCAACTTAGCAGGTTTCTACAGAGAGCATGAGATTTTCCAATTTCATCTCCACTCTACAAACTCCCGTTTCCAAATTTTTCTGCTGAGACTGAAGACTGCCTAGACATATCTATATCTACATATAGATGTAGGTATAGATCTGGATGCGTATGATGCGTTTACATAGCGTGGTTCATGTTTGTGCTGTGTTCAAATAGAGGTCTGAGTGTACAGTATACTGGGGAGTCAAGCAAAAAATAAGAGGTAAACACAATGATCATGGACATAAAGTAAATTATAGCCTAAACACAATACCCAGATACCAATACAGTATAAAAACAATTGTAAGAGAGGAAGATGTTGTAAATAAGTCCTAGATGCTTGATGCTTGCGAACTTGGAATAGGTTTATGATCTAGATGATTCCAAGTGGTAAAGACAGCATCCTGGATAAATCTGGATGCAATGGTTAAGCTCCAAGAACCCCTGCTAGTGTACCGGGTGTGTAATTACCTTAATGGAGTGATGATCGCTCTTCTCGGATGGATGTTACGTGATCTTGGTTCAGAGTGTCGCACTCTGGTAAGCGTCTCAAACTATGTGCTGATGTTGGTCCCTTCTGTATGGGATGCTGCGCGTGATTGTAGTGTAGGCGCCTGTGAATCTTCTCCGATGCGCTGTGTTGCAAAGGTTGCCCCGCATGCGCGGTTCAGTGGCTTGGGGGAACAATAAAGCTTTGCATAATGACGTAAGTGTAAAACAACTTTATTGTTAGTCTTCAAGGTTAAACTTACATTCATCTAGATAAATAATTGCCCAATCAGAGTTACCTGTAGCTATACCCGGATTGTGGATTCTATATACGCATAGTAACCCCGCCGTGTTTCGTCCCGATCCCGGACTTTTTCAAGGAGGAAGTCAGTGTAGTGAGCGGTGTCTGGTTTGTATGCCTTGATGGCTAGTGATTGGTGGCTGTGCTCTGTTTGGCCACTCCCTGATGCAGGTGATAGGTGGGTTGACCCTGTATGGTTAACTAAGCCCCGATAATTGGGTGTCTTAATTGCATATTGTTGGTATTTGTTGGTTTGCATAGTATATATTGCAAATTATGTAGAGTAATCATCACGACCATGCAGATAATAATGTATGGATGGATTGGTATATTTGTTAATTGGTGTTTTGTTGCTTGGCTGGTATACAATCTGACTGGTGCTAATTTTATAATGGAATTGTGGGTGGTAGGACCTTGTGCCTGCATTATATGCTACTGTTCCGGAAGGTAATATTAATTATAATCTATTTTCTTGATTTTCAATTGATAATTCCAACTTCATATGTATGCTTAGTGGAGGGTGGAGTAGTTTCTCAGCTCATGGTTGCCCCTTATTGGCAGATCCTTGTTAGTGTATGTGAGGGGTTGTAGGTTGATGGTATCAGTGTATAGCACACTGATATGTTTTATTGAGGATACCTTTATATGGTCTGTAGATCCAGCTTGCATCTTTCCTATTGATTTTTCTAGTGAAGTCCCCTCCTCTACTTGTTTTATGGCTATGAAACTAAGGCCTTTGAGGTTGCAGTTGTCATTTCTTTGAAAGTGGTGTGATACATGTTCCACCTTCAAAACCTGTGGTTATACTGCAGAACATTGCTCATAATCATTGATCCTGCTTCCAGGCTACACTGCCCACCAGAACCACAGCGCTTCAGTTCTCTGCAGTTTATCACTTCTCTGTTTGTACTTGTGTTACCTGTTCCACGATCAAGACCTGTGGTTATTCTGCAGAACATCAAGCATCATCAACAATCCTGCTTCCAGGCTATACTGTCATCAGGACCTCAGAACTCCTGTACTCTGAAGCTCATCGCCTCACCGTCTAGTCTGGGTCATCTACCCTTAAACCTAGATTTGTGGCCTGTTCTGAATATGCAGAATGATAAGCAAATTCAGCTATGTGCTCATAGCATCAAAATTCAATGACTAAAAGTGTTATACAACCAGGAAAAAGTCCTTTACTGATCAGGTGGAGGCTAAAGGATTCTGGAGACTGTGAGTTGATGCATATCACCTAGTGGAAGCTCTATCTATTATAAAATATTCAAGTTGAATCTTACATTAGTCCAAGTTGTGCTTGTCCCTGATTTGTGTATATTAACTATATTGGTAATCACGTTTTGAGACATACGTTATTAAACTACATATTAACAATCCACCTGACTGTTAAGATCGCTAGGCTGTCTGTTGCTGTATGGGATCCCACAGTAGCATATAGGAAGTCTCAATTCAAGTCCTGTCTGCCTGATCTGTGGAGCGACGCCTGAAGGTAAGTGAGTGGGAGGGCTGCCTATACTAAACTATAGGGAGGGGGGGCTGCCTATCCTAAACTATAGGGATAGAGGGAGGGGGGCTGCTTATACTATACTATATGGATGGAGGGGGGCCTGCCTATACAAAACTATAGAGAGGGGGTGGGGGGCTGCCTATACTAAACTATAGGGAGGACTGCCTATGCTAAACTATAACGAGGGAGGCTATAACATGTGAGGGAATGGGGGTGCTATCTTAATAGTGCATGGGTAGGCTATTAATTTAATTGTGGAGTTTAGGTGGGGGCTAAATTTTTATTCTTTTTAAAAATCACAAAGGGTTGTTCTGGAATCACAGTTCTTAAAATAGAATCTTGTTTCAAAATATGGTAATTGTTTTTGATAATACGTTTTATCACCATTGATTGTGTTGTATTTGGAAATAAATTTCAGATTACCAATTTTATCAGTTTTTCTATCTGTTATTACATTGTTTTTAGGCTCTGGAAGAGAATTTCAATCTAAGTTTTTAGTGTATTCATACGCTTCATCTAGTGTTTTTGATGGATACCCCTTATCTTCAAAAAGATCTTAACATGCCCTTTGCCTGTTTATCAAATGAATTTAGTGTAGAACAATTCCTTCTTATTCTGCTTAATTGGCTTTTGGAAATATTTTCCATCCATAGTCTGTGATGACCACTATTAAAATCTATATAATTGTTAGTATCAACTTGTTTTTGATAGTTTTCAGTAGCAATCTTCAGATCCTGTGCCGAAAGAGTTAAATCAAGAAAGTGAACAGATTCTGAACTCCAACTACCTGTAAACAATAAATTATACTCATTGTGATTAAGGTATGTAACAAAATCAATAATAGTATCAACTGTGCCATACCAAATGAAAATGAGATCATCAATATAACAGCCATACTACACAAGGTTCGCCCCATACAGTCCATTCCATATATGCTGGCATTCAATGTAGATATTAGCATAGCTGGGTGCGAACCTCGTGCCCTTGGCCATCCCAGTTATCTTTAAATAATAATCAGAATTAAAGAGGAAATAATTATGAGTTAAAATATAAATAATGGAATCTATAATAAACTTGCGCTGTCCTTCTCCATCTTACTTCCACACAATACATCTTGAACAACTTCCACACCTTTTTTATATGGAATGTTCGTATATAAAGCTGTAACATCCAGCGTAACAAAATGATATGTAGATTTTCAAGATCTTTTAAAACTCTTAATAAATGCGTAGTGTCTTCAATATATGATTTTAAAGAGATGGCAAATTCTTGTAAATAATAATTCACATAATGTGAGAGATCAGTGCTTAAAGACCCAATGGCAGAAACAATTGGGCGTCCAGGTGGTGAAGTGAGAGATTTGTGAATTTTGAGTAAAAAAAAAAAGTGGGTGTTATAGGGTATGGAACCCATAAATAATGCCAACAATCCCTAGAAATAATACCCTCAGTTAGGGCTTTATTTAACAGGTTTTTAAGGGCATCTCAATATTCATTTCTAGGATTTTAATCCATTTTTAAATAGAAATTAGTGTTCTTTAACCATCTATATGTTCTTTCAAATAGTCTGTTAAATCAAGTATAACAACTCTTCCCCCTTTGTCTGCAGATTTTTTAATAATATTCGGAACAGACTGAAGTTTTTTAAGAGCAAGCCATTCTTCTTTGGATAAATTTCTATTTTTCGTCTTATATCTATACCTATTTCCATTTTTGGATAAGTCTTTTTTTGCATAAATCTTGAAAGTCTGTTAACGTAGATTTATGAAAACATTAAATGCTGTGCTCTTTGTTGAGTAGGATAAAAGTTGGATTTTAACATAAACTCATTTTTCATAGGACTTATGGCTTTTTCATTAATTTCTATATTTTGAGTATAAATATTAAGATCATATATCGGAATAGTGGATTCAGTATCACCTAGCATATTATTTTCCAACCAGAGATCCTCAAGAATCTCCAGAGGTTTTGAATTTTTCATATCTAGCAACACAGGTGAGTGGTTATCCAAACCAATTTTTTGAAATTTTTTGTGAGCAAAAAATCTTTGTCTTCATAAATCTCTGGTATATTGGTTCAACTCTACATCTCATCTCCTGTTCTAAAAATTATGATATGATATTGATGATATTATGCATGGTATTTGCTATACATAATGTAATTTCTCTTCTGTGGTACAAAAAAAAAAAAAAATGTATTTTGCTCAGGTGGGGTCTGTGATTTTCAAACTAATATTGAAAGGTCCACTGTAAAAAAAAAAAAATGTAATGGGCTGGAGAGCCCATGGCTTTAAGGCCGTTCTTTTCCTCTCTTGTCTCAATTCGCCCCTTTTCCTTCCTTCCTTTTCCTTCCTCTATCTTCTCTTATTTTGCGGGTTGGCGGGTGACCTTTTTTGGTAGTGTGCTGGCCTGCTGAATATCTTAAGGTAATTTAAGTTAGGGTTTATGGTATACTTAAGTTGGGTGGAGTATACAGGGTGGGGGTATGGGTTTAGTATTAAAGTTATTTAAGTTGTGGGTAGTTTTAATGTTATCGCAAATATATAGACAAGGATTATATGTGCTTATAAGTATATCAATGTATGCTCTGCAGGGGTGTGGGATGCGGGGTAGTGAGATAAGAGGGACTACTATTATATGTATTCTGGTACATCTGATAAGGAGCTGAAAATTCTCTCTTGGAATGTGCGGGGCCTAAATAATGCTGTGAAACGTTCTCTTGTACTAAGACAAATTAGAAAAAATGATCCTGATATTGTTTGTCTATTGGAGACTCACTTACACGGTGATAGAATACTCACCCTTAAAAAAGCATGGGTAGGTAGGGCATACCACTCTACGTACACGACTAATTCTCGAGGGGTCTCTATATTGGTACATAAACGTCTCTGCTTCCCCTTGGAAAAAATTCAAGTGGATGCAGGGGGAAGGTTTGTACTGATGAAGGCTGTCATTAATTGGGTTACGGTGATTCTGTTAGCTGTATATATACCCCCACCGTATAATGGTGAGGTGTTAAGGAAATGTGGAGAATTCATGGCATTGTTCCCAGATGTTCCAGCCATTTGTATAGGGGATTTTAATAATGTGATAAATGGAGAGGTGGACAGATGGCGAGAGAAAAATGCTGTAGTTGGCAACTCTAAGTCGGCTTTTTCTGCTCTGGTTGAGGAAATGGGGTTAGTAGATGTATGGCGTTTGAGGCACTCAGAAGATGTCCAATTCTCCTGCTTTTCTACATCACATAATGCATTTTCAAGAATTGATCTGGCTCTGCTGTCACACTCTCTGGTACCGCTGGTGAGAAGCGTGGAATATAGGCCTAGGGGAATTTCTGACCACTCGCCCCTCTGCCTATCTATTGATTTTGCAATTGATAGAGGCCAGTCCTTTTGGAAATCAAATCCCTTCTGGCTCTCCTTGATGGGTACAGGAGCGACCTTGGTGACACAGTGGGAAGGCTTCTTTGTAGATAATCTGGTAACAGCATGGCCACCTATAGTTTGGGACGCTTTTAAGGCTTTCCTAAGGGGGACATTAATTGCTGGCATAGCTGAAATTAAAAAGTCGTCCAGACAAAAAGAACAGATATTAGAGAAAAAGTGTAAATCCTTAGAAGCACAATACATTGCGGACAAAACTGAGGTTGCAAGGGGAACATGGCAGTTGGCCCAGAGAGAGTGGGTAGAGTATGTATTTGAGAAATCCAAACGTAAATTTCTGTTTTCTAAGCATGTACGATATGCAGAGGACGATAGAAATGGTAGCTTCCTGGCTTATCTGACAAGGGCGGAGAGGGCAGATGCAGCAGTACCGGTTATCTGTGATGACAGTGGGGTTAAGAAGTATCTGATGCCTGATATTGTTGAGGTATTTCATAAATATTACACGAATACATATAAGTCACAGGTCAGAAATGACATGGATACGTTACAGCAGTATTTGAATGGTATATCCCTTCCTGTCCTCTCCGATGATAGTAGGGAGTTTTTGGACTCACCCTTTACTCTTGAAGAGATTGATATAGCTATTATGTCATACCCTAATGGTAAAGCCCCTGGAGTAGATGGAATCCCAATTGAATTATATAAAAAACACCGGCCCTTTTTTGTGTCTAGGTTGTTGGATACATTCAGCGAGCTGGGTGAGATTGGCGCTCTTTCCCCTTCAATGGCAGAGGCAATAGTGGTGGTGCTGCCTAAGTCAGGGAAAGATTTGTTGTACCCTGAGTCCTACCGCCCTATTTCACTTTTGTCAAATGATGTTAAGATTCTAGCAAAATTACTGGCTTTGAGGTTAAGTAGAGTGGTGCTGGAATTAATTCATCCGGATCAGACGGGATTTATGCCAGGCAAATCCACGTCTATCAATCTTAGAAGGCTGTATACTCTCCTGAAGGTGCGGTCACCCTCTTCTGAGAGCGAAGTTGTGGTGTCCTTGGACGCAGCCAAGGCGTTTGACTCGGTGGAGTGGCCATACCTGTGGGAGGTATTGTCCCGATTTGGAGTGGGCCCGGAATTTATAAAATGGGTTAAACTTTTGTATTCACATCCAGTGGCGCGGGTCTGTGTCAATGGGCATCTTTCTCAACAATTTCAATTAGAGCGGGGTACTAGAGAGGGATGCCCGTTGTCTCCGGCCCTGTTTGCATTAGCAATAGAGCCGCTGGCCTGTAAGATCCGGCATGATAGAGAAATTGTGGGACTTAGATCAGAGCACAGAGAGGATAAGGTGGCATTATATGCAGATGATATGCTGTTGTTCCTTTCAGATCACAACACTTCCCTAAAACATTTGCTGCGGGTGGTTGATGGATTTGGTTTTTTTTCCGGCCTAAAAATTAATTGGGATAAATCTAGCGTGTTCCCTCTGGGATGGGAGTGTCCCGTGACAATGCCAGAAGGCTTACAGTTAAAATGGGCATCGAAATTCAAATACTTGGGAATATGGATCTCTAATACCCCCGCTGAATATGTAGAACTTAATTTGCGGCCCCAGATCAAATACATTAAAGAAAAAACTCATGTATCGAAGAAACTCCCACTTTCTGTCTCCGGTAGGATAAATTTAATTAAGATGATGGTGCAGCCAAAGTTTTTATATATACTCCAGCAGTCACCTGTATATATTCCACCCTCCATTTTCCGATGCATTGACAGCTATTTGATTTCATTGGTTTGGGGAGGGGGAAGGGCTAAGGTCAAGCTCAGCTCGCTGTATAGATCCAGATCTTCTGGTGGATTTGCACTTCCTAACTTGAAATTATATTATTTTGCCTCTCAATTGGTCCACCTTAAGGCATGGGTTTCGGACCCCGATTACCATGAGCTACATTGGGTGTTGGTACACAGATTTAATTCTAATCACACTCCCTTACAGTCACTGCTGGCGGGGCGGCTTGGTATGCGGGCTCCTCCGCTCCTGATTCAGGCAGTTAAGATTTGGACAATCTGTAATAAAATAATGAAACAAACTGACATTGATCCATATACTCCTATCTGGGGGGCAAAGAAATTTGAGAAGTTGAATACAGTGAAGAGGGCCAGGGAGTGGTCTCAGTTGGGTGTGGTGTCGGTAGGTCAGCTTTATGATACAAATGTACTTAAATCCTTCGAACAGTTGGTTGGGGAATTCTCTGTACCCAGAACAATGTTTTATTCTTACTTTCAGTTACGACACGCCCTAAACACACAATTTAAAGGGGAGACTTTGGTGTTTGGGGTGGATCCACTGAGGAAACAATTACAGGCCTTGGGTTATAGAGGTCTGATCTCTCGAATGTATTCATGTCTTCTGTATGAATCCACTGCAGATGATTTGGATGGTTTGAGGAATCAGTGGGAAATAGATATTGGCCCTTTATCAGACAAGGAGTGGGAAATGGTTACAGACAGTACTAAAGGTTATACTTCATCATTAAAATTTCAACAAATACAGGTGTTTATCTTACACAGAGCCTACTTTACCCCTATTAGATTGGCAAAATTTCGCCCGGATGCTACCCCTAACTGTCCGAAATGCAATTCGATCAATGCTAACTTTTGGCACCTTCTATGGGAGTGTTCATGTATACAAATCTTCTGGCGAAGGATCAGGAGATGTATTCAGGTTACTGGAATTGAAGTGTCTCTTAGTTCACCGGCCACTTGTCTCTTTGGGCTCCGATTGAAGGGGAAAGTCAATAAACTGACAAAAATGTACATTTCTCAGTTATTGATGTTGGCTAAGGTCTGTATAGCGAGGCTGTGGTTGGCCCCGACGAGTCCCACGGTTAAAAATTGGAAGGCACTGGTCAATACCACCATAAGGCACGAGAGATTTGTTTATACTAGCAGACAGGCTCTGAAGGAATTTGAGAATATATGGTACAGGTGGTTAGAGTCTCCATTCTATCCTATGTCATCTAGTACAGATGCTCTATCTACTTAAATGTATGGCTACCGCAGTTCTTATAATAAGTATCTGAGTCCATGTAATAAACCCTGCATGTGTAACATACTTATGTATAAGCATTTACAATGTATGATCCTGAATGAATATAGCACATTTATTATTATTATGCTTTAATGTTATCTTTTAAATTCTGTCATTTAATTCCGATATGTATGCGATTGTTTTTCTTTTCTTTTTGTTGTTTAGTATGTTTATATCTTAAAAAATTTCAATAAAAATACTGGATTTTAAAAAATATAGCAGCTAATGATTTTCTACTCTATGGAATTTAAAGAACAGATCCAATACGGCGAATTTAACACAAAATTAATATTTGCTGAAAAAATCAACCAGAACTATTAGGAGACAAAACCAAGAATAGATTGTTGATAATTTAGAGGGTCTCATGGAACTAGAAATTGCCTGGTATAACAGTCTCACTACCCCGCTTGTATTTGTTGTTTGGTTTGTATATTTCTCCCCATAAAGTGTTCCAAAATGCAGCTTTTGCTGTAGGATCCAAAGTGACATAAATTCTCCAAAGTGGAAAGAAACATTTAGAGTATAGTTTAAAAAGTCATTGATTCCTTGATGCATTTCTATGTCAATCAGACAGTTTCATCAGAAGGAACTATCAAGTCCATGTTCGTGCTGGATTTTTAAACAAGTCCATTCGGTGGAGATTATTCCTTAGGTCACAGCTATGTAGAAGTGGCTGAAAGTCCATGTTGATGACTTTTATGTTTCAGCTGTAAATTAGCTACCAAGCTGGAATAATGCCACAGAAGAGATTATATAATTAACTACCACTCTGACAGTCAATTTGCCATGCCCAACTTAAACCTGTTTGCCTGTCATGAATCACCATTTTTGGTACAACAAGGATAGACAAAAGAGCAATGGATAAATATGATACAATTGACAATATTAGAACAGACTTGAATCAAATGGATCAATTTAGCACAAACCTTAAGGATGAGTATAATAGATCACTGGAACAACATAATGGGCTTAGTAGCTATCACAGCTCAATCACTAAATTCTAGGCATATAACCTCCCCTGCTTGTTACAAACCAGAGCACATAATCTCAACAGCACCCCACTTACATTTGTACCAAACCACTCACTCTGGTTTATGCAAATATTACATTCATAATTTTAAACATATGGTACCATTTGTGCACTTGGTGAATAACCCTTGTTATTTTAATGTCTAAAATGTTTATGGTTAACCAGGGCTGCCAAGAGGAATTCAGGGCCCGGGTACAACAAATTCATGGGGCCCCCCTCATAGTCGACTAAGCGCAAAAATTTTCGGGGGTGTGGTCATACATTTAGGGGCGTGTCAATGTGCCGTTGGGGCGTGGCTAGCCTACCGACGGCGCAAAATTTTTCGGAGGTGTGTTCATGCATTTGGGGGCGTGGTAAATGCGCCATTGGGGCGTAGCTAGCATCAAAATCACTAGGCTCTCAATTCGCTGGAGCGTCACATATGTCCAAGCACTCCTGACTTTCAGGACATCTAGCACCACAGTGTAGTATACAAAGAATGCAGTGTGTACACAAACAGTTCAGTCTTGGCCTGCACCTTACATTGGGCACAACATTCACCAAAAATTGGTATTGTCCCTACTAGAATCACAACATTTCACACACTGTGCTGCTCTCTCCTACCTGTTCTTCTCACTTTCTCCACCTGTGGCTGCTGCTTTCTTTTGTTGCGGCTTGTCCGGATCCTGCAATGTTGAAGGGCCTATTTGGAAAAAATGGCTACATTTAGAAAATTACAGCCAGCCCCGGCGTTAAATCAATAGCACCCACAATTGATAATTAGGTCTTCCTCCAGCCCCAACATTAAAATAATAGTATTCACATTTAATAAATAAACCTATTTCCCTTCCTGCAAACAGCCCCAGCAATACCTATTTCCTGCAACCATCACTGCCATTAAATAATTCATAGTCACATTTAATAAATAGACCTCATTCTCCCTAAACTCACCCCAACATTCAATAGCCCCCAAACCTCCCCATCTTAAATTAATAGTCCCCACTATTAAATTGCCTCACCATCACCCTACAAACAAAATAGCACCTATTAATTAGCCACCACCTACCTCACACACTACATTGCAACAAGCCCCCTGTGCCATCACACACATTACTGTGCCCCTTCATTACAACTACACTGTGCCCCCTTATGCTCACACTGTGCCCTCCATGCTGCTCTCCCCCCTTCTTTTTCCCTCTGTGCCTTTCTCCCCCTTTTTTTCACTCTGCGCCTCTCTCCCCCTATTTTTTTTCTTTGTGCCTCTCTTTCCATTTTATTTTCCTCTGTGCCTCACTTCCCCTTTTATTTTCCTCTGTGCCTCTCTTCCCATTTTATTTTCCTTTGTGCTTCTCTTCCCCTTTTATTTTCCTTTGTGCCTCTCTTCCCATTTTATTTTCCTCTGTGCCTCTCTTCCCATTTTATTTTCCTCTGTGCCTCTCTTCCCCTTTTATTTTCCTCTGTGCCTCTCTTCCCCTTTTATTTTCCTTTGTGCCTCTCTTCCCCTTTTATTTTCCTCTGTGCCTCTCTTCCCATTTTATTTTCCTTTGTGCCTCTCTTCCCCTTTTATTTTCCTTTGTGCCTCTCTTCCCCTTTTATTTTCCTTTGTGGCTCTATTCCCATTTTATTTTCCTTTGTGCCTCTCTTCCCATTTTATTTTCCTCTGTGCCTCTCTTCCCCTTCTTTATAGTACTGTCCCTTTCTGTTCTTTCCTCCTCTTGCCTCTCCATTTCTTTGCTTACCTTTGTCAGCTTCTTTCTTTTCTTCTCTTCTCTTCTGTCTTCATGCTGCTTTCTTCATGCTGGCTGCGGCGCTCCTCACTGACTGACGGGCGTGACTTGATGACATCACGCCCGACAGTCAGTGTGAATGGTGCAGAGAAGAACGAGGAGGGACGCGGCGCCGATCACGTGAGTATTAATTTTTTTTGGTTTGTTTTTTTTGTCCCAGCTCCCCCCACCAACGATCTTGCCGGACCGACCCCCGCCGCCCCCCCCCCCTCCCCCTCCCGCGGAAAAAAAAAAATTAAAATGAAAAGACGGAAGATGAAAAAAAAAACCAACAAAAAAAACCAAACAAATTTGCAGCGAAGGCCCGGTCCGGGCCCCCTGGCAAGCCCGGGTAAAATGTACCCGCTCCCCCCCCCTCTCGGCGGCCCTGTGGTTAACTTCAACAATCCTCCATAAAAGGAATAAGAGCTGAATAGAATTGTCTGTGTCTTTAGCTGATGCAGATAGGTAATGCTGCATTTACATAATTCAGGAAGAATGGGAAATTATGCTTCTATCTCAGTCTCTATGCAATATATGTGTTTCAACTATAAGTTTTCTGTTGCCGTGGAGGCAGGACACTTTGCAGGGCTCAGCAGCAATCAGCAGGGACCAAACCTTCTCTTGTTTGCAGTCCTTTCTGCTGACCTGCAGTTCACCCAGGCAGTAGACTCCCTATCTGGCCAAGACTATCTTTAACTGCACACAGCAGCAAATCTTCACTTGGCTCCCGTATATGTTCACTGGCACAGATCTCTTGTAAAATGTGTCCCTCATGCTAAACACTCAGAAACTCTGTACAAACTCTGCCTTTCTATGTTTTCCCATTTCTCAACTCTAGCTGGACTTGACTGGCTGTAATAATCTGCACAGGCTCTTCTCTCTCACCAGAATTCATTAATTAGGCTTGCACTTGTGTGCATTTTTTTAATTTGGAGTAATGCACAAAAGTGCAAGCTTAATTAATTCCAGTGATTGGACTCTTCTCGTTTAAATACTGAGATTGTATATACAGATACAACCTTCTGATGAAAGTGCCATTCGCACAGAAATGTGGTAAGGTTTCAAAAAGTTTGTAAGAATCCTTCCACACTCAATTTATACTTTCTCTGGTGTAGTACTACTGGATGAGGTATATTCAAAACAGTCAAGGATCATTTTATAGCTCAATTTTCATCAGCATTTAACTCAAAAGTATGCTGCTGCTTGTTTTTGAGGGGCTAAAGACTGGAGAGCTAGAAGGGATAATGTGAGATTTTCTCCTTCTATTTATATCAAGCTGGAATACTGGTAATTGAAGGGACAAATAAAATTTAGTTTGCTCACCTTCATAAGATTACTATAGTCCTGAAATATTTGTGAGACTATTTATGCTGTTATTTATTGAGCCCTAAATACATTATTTGCTGCTATTACAATTATATTTTATCACCTGATATCAGTAAGGCTGTTATAATAATACTCTCTTGTGAAGTCCTTGAAACCTGTCTTAGTTATGAAAATAGGTATACTTATCTGTTAATGTGATCAACATTATTGTTTTGAAAAATGTAATAAAACAATTTATTTTTAAGGTTCTGCAATATATATTATTTCCTTTTAATACATAGCTATCATTGCTGTGTAACCCATGTTTATAGGAACGTTTATTTATGTTACCAGTGTTACGGAAATTGTTTAAATAAAGTTAGCACTAATATAATAAAATCCGTGTTGACAATAGAAAATAGTGTGTATGAGGAATAGGTGGGGAAGAGAAACCAGGGCCCCTGATGCTCTGCATCTGCCATGCAACGGGCCCCATTATCACCATGGGCCCTGGTGCACAGCACCTGCTGCACCAATGGTAGTTCCGCCACTGACTGTACTTCAGTAGTTTCCCTTTCAAGAAAAGATCTGGATTTAGAAATAATCAGACTAAGATTTTGCTTCAAGCAGAGACAATTAAATTATAATAAACTTTTACCTTACTCACTGTGGTAAGATAATAAACACATAAATATATAGCATCCAGAATGTATACATCTTTCCACAGACTTTTGTGTCATCAGTCATTTATGAAACTTTACATTTTATATAGTTATACATCATTATAAGGAAGGTAAATGTAGGATACCATTTCTATAGACATATTAACTAAGTACTGAATAATTAGAAACCAATTAATGTGAACATTGTGAGAAATCAATTATATAACTAAGTAGAGAATATTGTGAGAAAATATTTACTCCTGGATGATCATTTGGGGATATATAAAATCTTATACTATATGAAATTATATTAGTGTCACTGATTAGACCAAATTGAGAATATGGAGATGGTGATATATAGATATCCACTCTATAGGTGGAATCATGTATTATAGATTTTGAATCACTATATCGAAGTCTATGATTTCACTTTTTGTTTACTATGTTTATCATTCACTATTTTTTTCAGAAATATTTGATTGTGTTATCACATCTTCAATAGTTTTATTCTTCCACCTATATCTTCATGTTTTTGTTATTAAACAATATACCGTACATACTCGAGTATAAGTCGACTCGAATATAAGCCGAAGCACCCAATTTTACCTCAAAAAACTAGGAAAACTTATTGACTCGAGTATAAGCCTAGGGTGGGAAATGCAGCAGCTACTGGTAAATTTCAAAAATAAAAATAGAATTAACAGTTCCATTTTGATGACTTTATATAGATGTTTTTATACTGTCCAACTTTATATATTATTATGCCAATTTGCTAATCAATGAGCTGTAGCCTATGTTCCAGGTTTGGGCTACCTTAAGCTCTCCAGTTCTTCTGGACCATAAGCAGCTGCCACAGGCTGAAACTTGTACAACAGCAGGTGCTACAAGTTCTCTAAACCTGATAAATGCCTCCATGACAGCTTACAGAATTCTGCTCTTAATAGTGTCTGGACATCATACATAAAGAGGGGACGTTATTATGAGAACACAGGAAGACACTTTATAAAGGAATTACAGAACAATTCCTAAGTTTAGAGATGGTTCTCTCTCAGTAAAACTAGAGTAAAGGGACTGCAATGTATGGATTTACATTACCATTATCTGTTTTATTTGGATTTATAGTTTGCAATTGAAAAGTGTGAATGAATAAAGATTGTTTAAACCAAACCCCCCTTATAAGTAAGCACTCCGTGCTTGGGGACTAGAGGATGATGCGTCCCAGGCACTGCACTCCCCTTTTGGGTCTATCTGGAAGCCGCAAGAGTTGCCGAGGTTGCAGTGAAAGATGGACATTTCCCAGCGGCACCCGGAGCCCAAGACGCAGACAATCAGGAACAGCAGTCTGCAACGGGACCCAAAAGAACCGCTGCATATGTGCAGTCTAATGCCGGGCAGCGTCTGAGAGAGTATTCCCGACGTGGCTCTGCGCAGTGTGACGTGATGTTAGAGGTCACTCTGCACAGGCCGCACCTCCACCACCCACCTTGCCCGCTTCTCTCCCCACTAGGGATGCCGCTCACCTAGCTCACTCGAGTATAAGCCGAGGGGGGACTTTTTCAGCACAAAAAATGTGCTGAAAAACTAGGCTTATACTCGAGTATTTACGGTACATTTTCATCGTAGGGATTGATTATTATTATAATATATTTAACACTGGAATTTGTATATATTTTTCTCATTGCAACCTAGGCAACACGTTCATCACTATACCAAATTCTCACATATAATTTTTTGTTTATCATCATCACAATTTACTAAATATTTTCTATATTTTTTTACCACTTTTGGGAATTCCCTAGATACAAATCGTTCACTTTCCAATGCTTATCGACTGTAGTCAATAGTTAGGTGACATTGACACTATGTGTCATGGAATTGATGATAATTTTTCCATATTGACATATTCATTATAACCTATTATGCTCCATATATGATTATGATGCTACCACTTTGATGTTTCTGTAAGTATCTTCATTATCTTATAATTAATGCCTGAGATTGACATTTTAAATTAAACACTATACATATGGAAGACATATTAATCACCTATATAATTTAAACTTTAAACTTCCTTCTTGCTCTTTGGAATAGTCCCTTCTAATTTAAACTATAGATAAATTACTGGATTATCATGTAAAAACATATTTTATTTTTGTTTACATATTGTGAAGCTGGAGATGATGGGACCAAAAAGCAGGAAGAAGAGACAGATAGAGGATTGTTTATTGAACTGATAGGCGGTTTATATTGTCAATCATGTAGATATACTTAGTGTTCTTAGTGGACATAGAATAAAATGTCAGACATTTGGGTGTTTCTAGAGAATATAAATAACCAATCATTACCTCTGCTCTGGTTGCCTTGAAAAAGCAAGTTAGTGAAATGCGTGTCGGTATTCGCCTCGCTATATTAACAAACTGTTCATATGTTTAACTTAAGACTCCTTAAGACATACCAACTCTGATATAATATTAGATAAGAGTTGATGAATAAGTAATTAACCTACTATAGGGACTTTATTGAATGAGTGAGAAGGTGGATGATTGGAGATATTATTTAATCTCCAGGGAAGGGTTTCCGGGATTCCGAATCATATACTGGTTACTTTATAACCCAAGAATTAAAAGAGTTTTGGTTCGATAGGATATGAACCTATTTTCCATTAAAATGATTATAAAAACTGCTCTTTATGCCAAATTGAGTAACTAAAACATCTATTGGAATGAATATCAGATTAATATTGAATTCAATTTATTTAATTACAAATATAGCGAGGTATAGTAATTTGATATTGCTATTTTATTTCACTAATTGCACCTTAGTCACTTCTTATTGTTTTTAATATTTATCTAGCTCTTTGGATAAAGTAGTAGGAATATTGTAAGTTCCATAATTTTCTTTTTAAATTGATTTAATAAAAGTTATAATTTTATACCAAATTGACTCACAGAATGCCCCAAATAAAGCACATTTTTTCTCCTTCTTCTTTTCTTTCATATGTATTCGAATTGTAATGTGTGGGTGCACCATCCAATATCATTATTATGATCTGAAAATTGATTTCTAAACTATATTTGATATTCGGGTAAAGTGATTGACTTGGTGCAATATCAATTCTTTGCATAACACCAGAAACCACATCATAGACATGCTCACTAGCTGCAACCAACTCTCTGTGAAATGCACTGATAGCTTGAGATGCTGTTCCCTACACAGATGTGGATGCACCTTCCAAAACAGTTGTGCGCCGACACAGCTGGCCGTGCTAAAGTGATCAACAATGCATTAGGCACCGACAAAGCCGACCCAGCAACAATGGTCTAACATGGTTGCTGAACTGTAAGAGCTAACATGGAAGCAACCATGTGGGAAGCGACTAGAGGAGCCACCAGGATGGATGCACAACCCAGCCCAGGGTCTGCTCCACCAGTAACTAACGGCACGTTGATATTGTCCAGGGACACAAAGGACATTATAGTAAGGGCCTGTATTAAAGCGGACCCCATAAAGGCTAAGGGTGATATTGCTGGTGAAGGAGGGGCAAACTGCAACAGGTTACCATTAGGCCCACTGCCAGTTGTGGATAAATTTGTACCTTCTAGTAGACCAGCCCTGGAACCAAAGGCTCTAAAAGGGTTTTGCAAAGTGCAAGAGCTTAAAAATGTATTAACCGAGAATGGGTGAGTAGAAAAATAAGGGCCACAATTTTGATAAGGGCCAGGAACCGAAGAAAAACAAAATGTTGGTCAGTATAATTAAAAAGGAAAGGAGAAGCACTTGGGCAAAATGGAAATCATCCACCACCTACACCCTGCCAAGGTAACGTAGGTTGTGTAAATTCAGGGTAAACCTGGCCAGTAGAGCCGTGAAACATACTGCGTGATGAATGGGTTACAGTCGCCAGGGATGGCAAAGAAAAATAGGGATGATACTACTGAATCGCGGGGCCACTTGTTACTAGCACAGTGGGTTCAGAGATAGTGGTGGCAAGAAATGAGAGCACTGAGAAATTTGCAAGTGATGCGGTGGCTGATGCTGCACTATCCAATATACCAACTGAGGCTCTGAAAACGCAGCACCAGAAAAAAAGCGAAGGGGGGGATCAAAAGCAATAAGGGAGGGGACAACAGATGTGGAACTGCACAAAATGGGTATGGGCAGGTCAGGCAAACTGCACTGTGGTAATGGGAAGAGAAGAGGGCACCGCCTAGGAAGAGAAGAGGGACCCTGGGCAGCCTCTATAAGGTTATCAAAAGGAACCCGGGGTCTTTTAGGTCTCAGCATTTTAGGTGATGTGGGGGGGGGACTAAAGGCTGGACAATAAATTTATTATCAAGAGGGAAAGATGAAAATAAACAAAAAAGTTAAACAGGTAAAAAACAAATATGAAATAAGGAAATTAATGAAATAGACTGATAAGAGGGAAAAATAAATAGAACCTAAAGGGAGATAAATAAATAAATAAAAACCAGATGTGAAAATATGTGGAACAATAATAAGGTGGAATAAAAATCCACAGTGGAAAAACACAGAGATACTTACCAACCAGGTCAGTCAGGCAATACTCACCAGGAACTTTCCAGAAGGAGAAATCCAACTGTTACTTATCATCCTTATAAGCCTTACCTAAGATAGCCCCTCCCTAAGCCCTAACTCTTGCTAAGCTCAACACTTTTTATTCAGTATAAACCACCTCTGCGTTTATGCTACTTTGGACCAATCCCTGCCCTCTGTTCTTTTTGATAGATTTCATTGGCCTAATATGTAGGCCAAATATTTTAAAAGCTGTGGTATGTGTGTGCTCCGAAAGACAAATCATGATCGAGCAGTGTTGTGACTTTCAAGGCAGCTAATCAATAAACTATGAAATTTTTGAAATTAAAAACTCTAGGACTACTCCTTTTCATCCACAGGGAGATCCCCAACTAGAGATGTTTAATCAGACTCTTCTTGGCATGATGTGCACCTTGGACCCTAATTGTAAGACACATTGTAGTAGATATATAAGTCAGCTGGTACATGCATAAAATTGCACAAAAAATGAATCCACAGTGTATTCACTGTTTTTACTAATTTATTGTTTTATCTATTTAAGAAAAGGTAAAGGCGAGGTGACAGGGAGCATGAGAAAGTGAGACAGTTGAGTTAAGTGGCGGAAAACAAGAGAGAATGGGGAGAACATGTGAGAGGCAAGGAACAAGAAAACTGAGGAGAATTTAGGAATAATGTATATAAAATGAGAATATTGTGACCGACTAGGAAGATAACAATCAATACGATAGGAGGATAAGCAATATAGGAACTTCAGACCACAAGGATGAGAATATGAATGACAGGTATATGTCAATTGGGAGAGATAAGCGTCAATCAATATACTGATTTTGCAGGACACCTCAGTGTTGTAACAGTTTAATACCTCAATTGTCAATACATGCACCCCCGAAATCTGCAGGCTCAGGCTACAGACAGTGTTAAGTCTGCAAACTCTTCCACACACAAAGCACAAGAACACAAGTGGAGCACTGAATTAATTAAGGCAACAGCTAGTGTAGTGCTTGGGAGAAAGCTTAAATAGCTTGACTTGTGCGTGGGTGGTGTGACTGATGATAATGCGTTGCCGGTGTCCAGTTAGGGGAATATCAGTCTAGTTAGCGTTAGGATCGCATGACTTTGTAAGTATTTTTGGTGTGATTGCTGAAACTATTACAGTAGCTGTCCTTTTTATCCTGACAAGCCTGAATAAAACAGCAAAGTAGTTCAACAAACCCGTGTCAGCAGCATTTGTTTGGTTTGCTTTTCACAAGTGGTGTCATCGTGGGATTTGTAAAGGACAGCCAGATCCTACTGTGCATCCAGCCAACAAATCCAGGGTGATGAGTGATGCAAAACCTGCTTACTACAAATATGTTTGCTGCAATGTGGAAAATGCATTGGTATTGCAAACTTTAAACACACATGGTCGAGATACTAGCAATTCATCACTATGTCCAAGGGCATGAACGGCACTTACAGAGGTGGTTGCTTAAAGCAGAGCCACAGTCTTACGGGGGGTTAGCTATAGCGATAGAGCGTTATTCAGAACTGTCTAAGGCTCCAGAGTGGAGTCCAAAGATATTGTTTAAGCAAAAGTTGACAATTTGGCTGGTGGAGCCCGTAAGAATAAATTCTCCACCTATCTGTTTTAAATGTGCCAAACCTGCCAATTTCCATGTTGAGCAAGTCTACAGTAGCTGTTTATTCCATCTTGACAAGCCTGAATAAAACATCAAAGTGGTTCAGCAAACCTGTGTCACCAGTATTTGTTTGGCGTGCTTTTCACATTTTCACACACACACACATATATATATATGTATATATATATATATATATATATATATATATATATATATATATATATATTGTGGCAAAGAGGCAGATTTGCCACAGTTCCCCTATAAGGGAACTGTTAAACACACAGCCAGTCTGCAGCAGCAGGCTGCAGGCAGGGTTAAGGGTTCCCTAGGTTCCTCTTTGAGCGCACACACACACACAGGTGTACCACATGGGTGTGATTGGTTTGCTGTGATTTGTTTGTAGTGCTTGGGGTGGATGATAAAGACACTGGGCCTGAGTCATTAAAGAGAGCAAAGCATAACAAAGGAGTACCTCTGCACCTGGGCAAAACCATGTTGCATTGGAGGGGGAGGTAAATTTAAAATGTGAGGACAGATTTATAATTCGGGTGGGGCATGTCCTAGATCAACTTTATATTTCAGTGTAAAAACAAAGCTATCAAGTATTTGTGTGCTAGATGGAAAAACTGCCAGTATTTAACTTATGTGCAAATTAATACATTAATTTGCACCCCTTGCATTGTAGCATAGTTTGTCCCAGAGAATATTTACTCCTTTTTTTGCCTTACTTTCCGTAATGACTCAGGTCCACTGTCTGTATGTGTGGGTGGGACCGCCGATGCCAGTAAGTGGCCGGCTTGCAGACAGGGAAGTGATGTCTAGCCAGATGTAGGAATTGAAAACGAGGTAAAACGCCATTATTATGTCATCGGATCTCGCGAGTTTTGGATTTTATAAATACCGCCCTCCACGGCGATCCAGTGCCATTTCACAGGGGAACATAGAAGGGGTAGCACGGTTCTTGGCAGTCTCTAGTGCAGTTGGGCAGCGTCAAAGTAAGGAAAGAAAGAGGAGGGGTAGCAGTGTTCTTCAGTGACATTCAGGAGAGCTCCATTGCTACATTGATAATTGTCATTGCTGAAATAGAAAAAATAGGGCTGGCAGGCTTGGTCTTCTAAATCTGCAGTCACATTGTACTGTGTCATAGTTCACTCAGAAACAGGAGAGATGACAGGGTTCAGTGCTGAAACAGAAGTTGTAAAAATAAGGCTGTCAGTGTTCTTTAAAGTCTCCAGTGACATTCTACTGTGCCATAGCACATACAGAAACAGGAGGGGTGGCATTGTTCTTGTCACTCTCCAGTCTCAGTCATGATTACACTAATCCCTCTACCTCATGTGCTAAAGCTTATGTTCAAGTGCATAGTGGTTTTAAGTCAGGGAAACCAAAATGCAAATAAAAAGCTTGCACCTTTTTAAAGAAAAATACACCTCTCTAATGAAGGTGAAAGTTTACTGTAGAAAAACATAAAATTGTCATCATGTCATGCTACCCAAAATATAAGCAAGCATACCAGCATCAGGTAGATCCCTTCTCTCAGCTAGATCTCAGCGCCTGCAATCTATAATGTCATCATATTCACCTTCATCAGTGTGTACATCATCCTCAAACAATAGTAATTAATTCCCAATGGAATCCACCGTCACAGAAGTCTGTGTACTTTGTTGTATTTGCCGGTAATGGTCTTCCTCATGGAATTTGTAGTTCATTTTACGGAAGAGCTGTCACGATTTTTGGGCAATTCTTTAAGACCAGACCAAATGTCAAATGTTGTGCAGACTCATCGGCATCACCTCTGGGTGTGTTGGGAAAGCTAAGTTTTTTCCTAGCAGCAATTTCCAGAGAAACTGAAGGAGGAGACGTCATTGTGTCATGTACTTGAGCTGTCAGCTTGCTGACCAGGAGCTCATTGCATGTCTTGAGATCTGGGTCAGTTGGAAAGAAAGAGAAGACATAGCTCTTAAAACTAGGTTCAAGCACAGTTGCCAAAATGTAATGATCTGATTTCAAGATGTTGACAACTCTTGGATCTTGGCAAAGTGAATAAAGTACTTAATCTATAAGTCAAACATAAATAGCAGAATTGTTTTGTTTCATTTCCTCCTTCAATTTCTCTTGTTGCATTTCAAAAAGTCTAATTAGGGGAATCACTTGACACAAACTAAGAGTGTCTGCACTCTCTTCACAGGTGACTACTTTAAGTTTTTTCAGCACCTTGCACAACACGCAAAGTATTCTCCACTGCGCTGGACTAAAGTACATTCCCCCTAAATTCTATTCATCTTGCAACTGCTGCATTCTAATACATGCTGCTGCAGAATCCCAAAAATGTCCCTAAATATTTCGGGACACAGACAGCATCTCCTGCATGTCATATTTTAAAAAGTTCTGTACCACCAAGTTGATTGTGTGTGCAAAACAGGGAATGTGAAGGAATTCACCCCCGCTATAATGCTCTAACAATATTGGTGGCGTTATCAGAAATCACATATCCTCAGGAGAGTCCAAGCAGGATAAGCCCATGTTGCACTGACATCCCTTGTTTTTTTTAAACAGGTTGTCAGCGGTATTACCTCTGACCTGCGCCTTGTCTCGTCTCTGATAACCACCTCTCACTCCCACCTTCAAGACTTCTCCCGTGCTGCTCCCCACTTATGGAATTTCCTACCACGCTCAATCAGACCTTCCCACAGCCTTCAAATCTTTAGATGCTCTTTGAAAACCCATCTCCATTTTAGAGGTGACCTTATCCTCGATAACACTATTCACACTAATGCACCCTCACAACTATCCCATCTCCACTCTGAGCCACACTCGCTCCTCTTGTTTCAGCTCTGCCCTCTTCCCTTTAGAATGTAAGCTCCATAGGGTCCTCCATACCCTTTGTTTTCATGTCTCCATTCATTTTGTCTGCTTTGTCTGTTCTTGTTTTACGTATGTCCTGCTTTATGTATGTCCTTGTCTTCCCTACTGTACAGCGCTGTGAAGCACTGTGGTGCCTTACAAATCAACGATAATAATAATTATTATAATAATATGCCTTTTAGTGAAGCAGATGATACACAGAGTAGCATGCTTTTGAAAAATGTGACGTACTTGGGTACATGCTGCTGCTGTCCCAGCTTGTGAAGACGAATCACCAACCAAGTGGGCTGTCACAATCATATAATCTTTAGTTTGCCCAGTTCTGCTTGTCCACATATCTGTGTACAGTGGGTAGAATTGCATTTTGTAGCCCAATAATTACATTTTTACGAACCTTCTGGTAGGGGTGAGGAATAGCTTTTCTAGTAAAATGTTGTCGTGATGGAAATTGGTAACGGGGACAGAAGACCTCAAGTAACTGTCTAAACCCAGCTACATTAATACTGGATATTGGACGCAGATCTAATACTAGCATAGTCGCCATGGCGTCTGTGATCCACTTTGTGACTGAGTGACAGCTTTCATACTTGCTTCCTCTTGCGAAGGATTGTTTAATAGTCAATTATTGTAAACTACTAGTAGTCTTCTTCTTGGTCTGCTTCTGGGTTGAAGATCCACCCCCAACAGCAGGAGCAGCAGCAGTGGGCATAACGCTCAAGAATTCTTCTGAGGAGTCCTAGATAGGGGAGGAGTCATCTAGCCTTAGCAACTTGGATGCAGGACTAACTCTGATCACTTGTGAGGATATTGATGATGGAGGTGTTGGGGGTGTAGATTGCAGGTGCTGGGATCTAGCTGAGAGAAGGGAGGTAGCTGATGCTGGACTGCTTGTTGTTATTTTCTAGCATAAATTTCTGATTTTCACAAAAGCTTTCCGTCCCTACCTCTACTGACTGTGCCTTTACAATGCTACAAATAGCTAGACAACTTTTGTCAGGATTTAATGAAAAATAATTCCACATATAAGTGTACTGTATTGATCCCCCCTTAACTGCAAGTGCATACAGTGGTTTCATTTGAAATTCAGTGTCACTGGCATTTTCCGAATACTGGTGGATAACCAGCCTAAAGAATACAAGTAGTACATTTGTAATATTGTATGTGGTAAATTACCTGTACTGTCCAAACATTTAAACATGTCTTAATTATCAAAATTGGAGTTCCCTATAAGTCTTTGTGACAGGCTGTAATACTTTATATGTTAATTTGTCAATAGAGTTCTCTATTTTTTTGTGTCACATTGCATGTACCATATTATATATTGTGCCATATATAAATGTGCTGAAGATAGAAACAGACCTGTCCTACATAAATTTTCAAGAAACTAGAGATGACCTCAAACGGGTTTAAATTGGGGATCAGATCAACACTGCATTTTGACAAAAAGAAGGACCACAAGTCTGTGGTGAAAATAGGTGGAGATTAACATGCTGTAATAAGATTAAATTTGGTGAGTAGTCAGTCTGTCCTGAAGCTACCGAGTATTATTCTATTATATGAAGTGAAATTTTAAAAGTCACCTGTTTAGTAAGATGCTAATATTGGCATTGAGTTTTGAGACTACAGTTGAGCCTATATTGCTGGCATATGTAATCATTAACACCTAGGATCAAGATCACCATTAGGACATACACATCTGAACTCTACAATTTGGATGATATTTGACATGCATTTCCTGTCGTTGATTTCCAATAAACAATTTAATCATACTTTAGTTAGTGGCTGGAAATGCAGAATCTAATAATAGGTCCCAGAAGACCATGAGGTGTTACTCTCACTGAGATAATATATGTTGACTGCATAATAATTCAAGAGTTGTAAAAGGGTTGTCAGGTAAGCCATTTAAAGTCAGAAAAAATTAAGTTCACATACTACATGCATGACTACAACAAAATTGAAGTAATCCAGATCCATATGACATGCCTTCAGCTGTTGCTCTGCAGACATACCGCTTGCATCGGAACTGAAAGCCATAAAACATGTATTTTCATAAGTGGACGGTTTTAAGTAGCTGACTGGCAATCCTAAGTGATCCGCTCATCAGCAACAAAAAGTATCCCTTTACTGTTATTAGCAAAGACATAACTTTTGTCAAGAGAATTTGATAGCAGACATTTTGACTAGTCCATTATTAATATGGATACAGGATATATTTAATGTCCTTAAACGAATGTAATGGCTCTAGCTCAGCACACAAATCACTAAAAATTCAAATGCACTTTCTAATGTTGGAGATATAATACTTGAATACACATGAAAAGTCAGCAGATAAATATGTTTTCCATGGTCAAGATCAGTATCTAGCACATTTTTTCTGGAACAGCCCTAGTTACAGTACAGTGTATGAAAACCACCAGTGACAATATTTGTTAATAATAATAATAAAAATATTTATTATTATTATTTTACTATCAAATGTATGAAACTGAAACAGAAAACTGTATTTACCTTTTAATCTCACATAAAATATGAGGTGTACTTTATTTGTTCATCCATGCAGAGACTAACAGTAATGTTACTGAGTCATGAAAGAAAAATTAACACACATATGAATATTGAAATCTAGACATAACCAATAAATGTGTGCCAATGTATACTCTGAAGATGTAAATATATATGCATATTAAACTATGTACACTCTAGCAATAATAATACTAAAGACAATTTACATTTTACTTTCATCAAAAAGTAATGAAATGGGTGGAAGGAAATGGTATATTTTTATTTGGTATATTTTTATTTGATATGCTTGTAAGGTCCAGCAGTGAGTTAAGTTCTGCCCTTGGAATGAACAGTAAGAAAAAGGCCCAACTAATCTATAAGCACTGACGTTTAGGATTGGTATCCCTATCTCTATGTCATTATCAGTCAGTGGATGTCACTGGAAGTACAAAATGGCCAAGGGTTAGTGGAAAACTCTTTGGTGGTGCTATGCACTTCAATTTGTACAAGTTCGGCTACGAGGAGTAAGGTGGTGCAGTTTGCAGAGACAAAGAAGTTTTCAACTTGCTATGGGAGAAGTTGGGCTGAGTGAGGGCATTTCCCTCTAAGAATGAAGTAGGAAAATTGGTATACCTAGCAGTACAAAATTAGTTTTCCTTTTGCAGAGTGAGAGTAATGAAATTAGATAAAGGGGTTGAGAAGACCAATTTTTATGGATTTTTCTTGATCACAGAAGACTCTTACATTTCGAACCAGCTCTGAGCATGCAGGAATCAGGTTTCATCCTATACGTTTAAATAATATACATTTTGCACCTTACAGTTATACTAGATCGAGCGCCTCGTAAAAACAAATCCTTAAACACACAAACTTTCTACATCTAATTAAGACAATCCCATCAATGAGGTTAAACTAAGCAGCATTTTAATTAGGAGATTGGACTTTTATGGAATGTTTACACTTTTGGTTATGGTGCCCCTTAAGATTTTTCCATCTCCAGGCAAACCTAGGTGCACATCTAGTTTGTGAAGGCATCTTCCTAGAGCAATGCGTGCGCTGAATGGACTTTTTAGGCACACAAGTGTGAAACCAAGGCATTTTGCAGTGCGCATTTGGGTATATGACTCAAGATTTAATTTAACTGAAAATTCTTCATTAGTGAGTCATTAGTCAATATAGAGTTTATTTGCAAGGGCCCAAGTTTATTAAGAGAGCCTAGAGTAATATTAAAACTTTGGCAAGTGTATAAACCATGAAGCTGATCAAGGACACTGTTACGGCTAATGGTTCTGACTTGAACTCCTAGAACAGGGGATAGAGGTATTCAACCGCAGCAGCCGCCTTTCCCATAGAGCTCATTATGCTCACAGGTACTCGGATGCCCACAGGTCTTAATTCTTGCATAGTAACAGTTTACGTACAGAAGTGGTGACCGTTACACTTTGAATCACTAAGGGACAAACTGAAACCAATTGCTTCCACACAGGGCTATTGTATCTCTTTACCCTGATACAGCATCGCTAAGGAAAACATCTGACCTGTCAGGCGCCGTCCGCACGGCCGCCTGACTGCCTGACCGCGCGTCTGGTTGCTATGCAACCAGACGCATCACTTCCGGATTCCCCCTGCCTGACCCCTTGCTGTATGACGCGCCCCGTTGCTAGGCAACGGGACGCTATGTAGGATTCCCGGCGGCAGGTATGACAGCGCTGCAGCGCTGATGCTGATTGGACCTCCACACTATTTAAACCTCTTCCTGCCCTCTAAGCAGTGCCAGAGTATCAGGTCTTCCTGTCTCCAGCGTTGTGTGTTCCAGTTGCTGTATTTGTCCCTGACATTCCTCGTGCTGCTTGTGACCCTTTTGACCCGGACCGTTTGACCACCCCTATCTGGATTCTGCCTTTGTACTGCACTCCCTGAACGTTACCGACCCGGCTTGCCTCACCATTCTTCTGGATTTCCCTTTGTACCTCCTCTACCTGAACGTTGCTGAACCGGCCTGTCTGACAACCCCTTGTATCTCGCTGTGGACTCTAGGAAGGACCGCGACCTGCGTGTCCCTGCAGCGGAGTCCATACTTCCTTGCGGGGGTTCCTGGTGAATACCAGGGGCACGTTAGACTCCGCGCCTTCCTCTGAGTTGCGCCAACAACAGCAGGTACTTTCTACCAGTCATACACCCACTATCAGTCGTGACAGTATACTCTGGCCATGACAACGGAGGGGTCTGGTGAACCGTCTGCTCGTGACCTACTCCTGCATTTGGCTCAACGAGTGGAGCAACAAGAAGCAGCCCAAGCGCATCTTCTACAATGTGTCCAAGGGATTGCTTCCCGCTTCGATACATTTCAGAATGCTGCACCCGCTACACCAGCCATAACCTCTGCGGCATCCACAGCATCCAGTGTGGTTACGGTCTCTACAGCGGCCTCCGGTGTACGCATCCCGACACCCGAAAAGTTTGACGGTGATCCCAAGAAGTGCAGGGGCTTTTTGAACCAATGTGCCATTCAATTTGAATGCAACCCAGGGGCCTTTTCTTCAGAACGCACCAAAGTAGCCTTTCTCATCTCCCTCCTCAGTGGTCAAGCCCTTGCCTGGGCCTCACCTTTATGGGAACAAGGGGGTCCACTTCTTAATAACTCCAACTCTTTCATTGAAGCCTTCAGGAAAGTCTTCGATGATCCCGGAAGAGTTGCTTCTGCAGCTACCAGCTTGTTAAACCTCCGCCAAGGTGACCTGTCCGTGGGGCAATACGCAGTTCAATTTCGAACCCTGGCTTCCGAGTTAAAATGGAATAACGAAGCACTGGTGGCAACCTTTTGGCAAGGTCTGGTGGACCGGATTAAGGATGAGCTAATTTCCAGAGAACTCCCGGCTGAGTTAGATTCTCTCATCTCCATGTGCATCAAGGTGGATTTGCGCTACCAAGAGCGCACGCAAGAACGCTCTCCCGGCAAACGGTTCATACCACGGCTAGCACCCCAGTTCCAAAATCCCATCCTGCCAGTGGACGAGCCAATGCAAGTAGGCCGCTCTAAATTATCCCTTGAAGAGAGGGAGAGACGCTTCAAACAACGCCTGTGTCTGTATTGCGGAGATCCGGGACACCTGCTAAGAGTTTGTCCCAAGAAACCGGGAAACTCTTCCTCCTAAACGGTGGCGGGGAGGCCGTTTTAGGAGAATCCACAGTTGCTCCCTATTCTAAAGAAAATTCCCCAGAATTTCAGATGGCTGTCATCCTGAGCACCCCCAAGGGTACCTTTTCCACCACGGCCTTTGTGGACTCCGGTTCCTCCGGGAACTTCATTTCGGCAGATCTAGCTTCGCAGCTCCAAATACCTCTAAACCCATTGCCCCAACCGTTATCTCTGACGGCAGTCGACGGAAGTCGTGTCACTCACGGCTCCATCTCCTCCGTGACGTCTCCTGTTCGGTTGAGGGTAGGAGTACTTCATAGCGAAATGATTCAACTTTTGGTGTTGCCGAGGTCCATTAATCCCCTCATCTTGGGGCTACCGTGGCTGAGAAAACATTCTCCTCAGATGGATTGGGACCACGCTCAAGTCATGTCGTGGGGTTCAGGATGTCGCTTTGAATGTCTGTCTAGAGTCTTGCCTCCAAAATGTCAAGTAATGGCTCATTCCGAGTTAACCCACCTTCCTGAGGCCTATATAGAATTCCAAGATGTATTCAGTAAAGTGGAAGCGGAGATCTTGCCTCCTCATCGTCCCTGGGATTGTGCTATTGTTTTATCTCCTGACCAACCCATCCCCAAAGGAAGGACCTACCCTTTATCTCGTCCAGAGACGTCAGCCATGTCTCAATATATTTCTGAAAACCTGAGATGGGGATTTATCCGCAAATCCACTTCCCCAGCGGGTGCAGGGTTTTTTTTTGTTAAGAAGAAGGATGGGTCTCTTCGACCTTGTATTGATTATCGTCCTCTCAACCGCATCACTGTCAAGAATCGATATCCACTACCCCTCATCTCCGACCTCTTTGACAAACTCAGTGGATCTCAAATCTTTTCCAAACTAGATCTCCGTGGGGCCTATAATTTGATTCGCATCAAAGAAGGAGACGAATGGAAAACGGCCTTTAACACCAGAGATGGACATTTCGAGTACCTGGTGATGCCCTTCGGCCTCTGCAACGCCCCAGCCATCTTCCAAACCTTTGTTAACGATATCTTCCATGACCTGTTGTACACTTCTGTGGTAGTGTATTTAGACGATATATTAATATTTTCTAAAGATCTGAAGACTCATCGGGAACAAGTAAAGGAGGTCTTACGTAGACTCCGGAAACATCACCTCTACTGCAAGCTGGAGAAATGTGTGTTTGAGATTAGCCAGGTACCTTTTCTTGGTTTCATTGTGTCGGGTCAAGGTCTTTGTATGGATCCCACCAAGGTGTCAGCTATTCTGGACTGGCCTCAGCCACAAGGCCTTAAAGCTATTCAAAGGTTCATCGGCTTTGCAAACTATTATCGCCAATTTATTCAGGGATTCTCCACCATTATAGCCCCCATTACAGCTTTAACCAGGAAGACTGCCAACCCCAGGGTTTGGTCCTCGGAAGCCATGTCTGCCTTCATAATGTTAAAGAAAGCATTTTCTTCAGCCCCAGTTCTGTCCCAGCCAGATCAAGAACGACCTTTCTTCTTAGAGGTAGATGCATCCTCTGTAGGCATTGGGGCGGTGCTTTTTCAAGAGTCTCCGGCTGGCTCACACAACCCGTGTGGGTTTTTCTCCAGACGATTTCTTCCTAGTGAATGTAATTATGGAATAGGGGACAAGGAGTTACTGGCCATCAAGGCGGCTCTGGAGGAATGGCGACATCTGGTGGAGGGGGCTATATTTCCTGTTACTGTGTTTACCGACCATCGGAACCTAGTGTTCATTCAAGAGGCTCGTTGAATTAATCCTCGGCAAGCCCGCTGGGCATCCTTCTTCGCTCGATTTAACATGAAGCTCACATTCTGCCCGGGAGCCAAGAACGGACGTGCCGATGCATTATCTCGCTCATTTGACGATTCCGATCGTTTAAGACCGTTGGTTCCTCAGCATATTATTGATCCTGCTAATATCGTAGCCCTTACTAGAACCAAAACGTCCTCTCCTGTTCCAGGCCGGTCATTCGTGGAACCCCATCTCCGGCTCAAGACCCTGCAGTGGGCTAATTCATCCCGCATTGCCGGCCATGCTGGAATAAAGAAGACAACATCGCTGCTTTGCCGACGCTTCTGGTGGCCTAATGTACGTACCGATATTGGTAAATTTATTGCTTCCTGCACTACTTGTGCTCAACACAAAACTTGTAGAAGAGTTCCGGCAGGCCTTCTTCGTCCACTCCCTATCCCCGATGCTCCTTGGGAAAGTGTGGCCATGGATTTTATCACGGACCTACCCCTCAGTGCAGGGTTTACCACTATCTGGGTGGTTATTGATCGATTTTCGAAGATGGCACATTTTATTCCTCTAACTGGACTGCCCACGGCCAGTCGTTTGGCAGATATCTTCATCAAAGAGATATTCAGATTACATGGTTGCCCGAAGGAGATCATTTCGGACCGTGGAGTCCAATTCACATCCCATTTCTGGAGAACCTTTTGTAAGAGATTGAACATAGAATTGAAATTCTCTTCGGGATATCATCCGCAAACCAACGGACAGACGGAGCGAATCAATCAAGATCTCGAGACATTCCTCCGCTGTTTTACCTCCGACAACCAGAATAAATGGTCTCAATTCCTTCCTTGGGCGGAGTTCTCCCATAATCAACACATTCATGAGTCTACCGGATTCTCCCCTTTCTTTATTGTATATGGAAGTCATCCTGTGTTTCCGGATCCTTTTCCAGTGTCCTCTTCACCGGTTCCAGCCGTAGATACTCTTTATCGGGAGTTTTCTCTCATTTGGGCAAAGATGGCTTTACTCAAGGCTACTCAGCATCACAAAATCTTTGCAGATCGTCATCGGAGGGCCACTCCTCTCTTAAAGGTGGGAGACCAAGTATGGCTATCCACCCGGGACCTAAGACTAAAGGTTCCTTCTATGAAGATGGCTCCTCGATTTATTGGCCCGTACACCATCATGCAAGTCATTAATCCTGTATGCTTTAAATTGAAACTTCCTCCTTCTCTGAGATGTCATAATACTTTTCATGTCTCATTACTACGACCAGTGGTACTCAATAAATTCTATCGACCTCCCTGTCGTCCCCCACCAATACAAACCTCTTCTGGAACTGAATTCGAAGTCAATCGGATCTTGGCCTCTCGCATTCTTCGTGGCAAACAGCAATTTCTTGTCCATTGGAAAGGATTTGGCCCAGAGGAGAGATCATGGGTGGACAAGCAGGACCTTCACGCTCCTAGAATTCTCAAAAAGTTCCTTCAAACAGGAGGAAGAAGAGGAGGGTATACTGTCAGGCGCCGTCCGCACGGCCGCCTGACTGCCTGACCGCGCGTCTGGTTGCTATGCAACCAGACGCATCACTTCCGGATTCCCCCTGCCTGACCCCTTGCTGTATGACGCGCCCCGTTGCTAGGCAATGGGACGCTATGTAGGATTCCCGGCGGCAGGTATGACAGCACTGCAGCGCTGATGCTGATTGGACCTCCACACTATTTAAACCTCTTCCTGCCCTCTAAGCAGTGCCAGAGTATCAGGTCTTCCTGTCTCCAGCGTTGTGTGTTCCAGTTGCTGTATTTGTCCCTGACATTCCTCGTGCTGCTTGTGACCCTTTTGACCCGGACCGTTTGACCACCCCTATCTGGATTCTGCCTTTGTACTGCACTCCCTGAACGTTACCGACCCGGCTTGCCTCACCATTCTTCTGGATTTCCCTTTGTACCTCCTCTACCTGAACGTTGCTGAACCGGCCTGTCTGACAACCCCTTGTATCTCGCTGTGGACTCTAGGAAGGACCGCGACCTGCGTGTCCCTGCAGCGGAGTCCATACTTCCTTGCGGGGGTTCCTGGTGAATACCAGGGGCACGTTAGACTCCGCGCCTTCCTCTGAGTTGCGCCAACAACAGCAGGTACTTTCTACCAGTCATACACCCACTATCAGTCGTGACATGACCGCATCCTTCCTGCTTACAGTATCAAGGATATTCAACAAGTGAGTGGGAATTATGCATGGTTCTCACTTAAAGTAAGCTTTTTATCCTCATTGATTTACTGTAACCGGATTCTGGGCTTATACATTGGAAACCTATCTTTACAGAACTTGCCATGTTTTATTGAGATGTTGGACTTCTATTTATATCCCTTTACCTCTGGAGAGAATGTATATGTTAAGTATTTAACTTGTTGGACTAACATTGGAATTTGGTCATTCTGAATATTAATTTATTGCATATTTATGTATACCGAGTTCTTTTTGGTCTGGACCATATATGCTTTATATGCTTTATATGTTTTATTATTCTTCTGTTTGAATACATTTTTGCACCCATTCCACATCCATTGCACCAGGGAATACTGCTTTTTTACTATATGAAGATAAATATTGCCTATTACTTGTATTCCAACATTGAGATTTTCATAGCACAAACACTTTGGGCATGACTCATTAAGGAAATTAAGGCAAAAAAATTAGTAAGTTTTCTCCTGGACAAAACCATGTTACAATGCAAAGGGTGCAAATGAGTGTATTATTTTGCACATAAGATAAATACTGGCTGTTTTTCAATGTAGCACACAAATACTTGATTGCTTTATTTGTACACTTGAATTTAAAGTTGATCTAGGACATGTCCTACCCCAACTATAAATCTGCCATCACATTTTAAATTTGCTTCCCCCTCCAATGCAACATGGTTTTACCAAGGTGCAACGTTACTCATTTTTTTACTTTACTTTCCTTAATGAATCAGGGCCTTCATGTTCAATTTTAAATCAATGAATTTATAACTAATAATGTGATAATAAGGAAATTCAGAATTAAGGCCGGCCTCGTTGTCTCATTAATGTCATAAGGTATTGAGGACTTAAATAAGGCTTCAATGAGCAGTATTTCAGGGCGTGTGGTCAGGGAAAGACTACCTGAATCATGTGTAAAGCTTATATAATTCACAGCATCACAGTCTAATTATTTATTCTTAATAAAGATGAGCAGTGCAGATTCAGGTTAATCCGACACATCTGCTTTTATATATATTTATTGAGTCTCATATTGACTGAGGAGTGTCCACATTTTTTGGATATGAAAGAGAAGCAAAGCATAATTTTCACTGGTTATATATACCACTGTCTCATGATGTCCATCATTTTGTCTTTGGGGGTAGGTGAGAAAACGCATGGGAGAACAGATGAACCACAAACAAGTGAGAAAAATAGGCAACCATACTTTCACTGTTTTGTACCCCTATGGGTAAAAGATAAGTGGGACCTGTTCTTAGCACTTTAGAGGTATATATGCAACAATGTCCTTAGCACTGAAAAGATTAAAATATTAAATATACATCACTATATATATATATATATATATATATCTATGTGATATTTTATTTAATGTTTGTCAATTGTGAAAAAATACTAAAAATGTGTTACCTTAAAGTCAAATAACTTAAGTGGCATTTACAAGAATTGTTCGAAGTAACTTACATTTTAAAACAATGTTCTTAAATTGATTACCGATTTCCATTTGCAACTCTGTGTAGCTGATTAATCTAGACTTGTCTGTGAAACACAAAGTACTTTTTTCTAAACGCAGCCCACAGTCAAGCTATGAACAAGCTATGGCTAAATTTGTACATGTATAGTTTGAAGCTAGTGTTTAAAACAAATTACAATTACTGAATCATTTACGGCTATAGAAATAACAAAGCAAAATAAATGGTAAGGATATCATTATCGGTGAGAGTTATGCTTTAGTCTTGAAAAGTAGCAATTCTTTTGTCTATGGTACAGTTAAACTTTTCATCTGGATCTTAACTATTATGCTCTCTAATCATTTAAATAAAAATAACTTAACAATGTTTTCAACACAAATTCACACAATACAAGCAAGTTAACTCCATTTTCAGCATTCATTTATATTGCGCCCACCATAAGCATCTGGACAACTATATGAAATTTCTTATTTATACTATAGGGCTGATGCAGAGTTGGTCACAAATTCTGAGTAAAAGCAGAGCACAGGAAAATAGTGTATTTCCACTGGTAAGCAGAGCTGTGCACAACTTGAGATGAGTCCACCTCCACCAGGGCCGGATTATCCATTGAGCGACCTGGCCCCAGCCTAGGGCACAGCAGAGACATCTGCAAGGATGTCTAACCAGTAATCCAGGGGCAGGCTGGGCCGGTCCCATAGTGGGCTACCTTGGGCTGGGTCACTGGGCCACCTGCATTTTTTTCCTTTTAAAATAGCCTTGCTGAGTCGAGTCTTGCCCCCCGGGATGAAGTTTGCCAGCCTTCCCCTGCGGTAATCTATTTTGCATTGGTGGTTTGGGTCAGCCCAGACCATAAAGGGGATGGCCTCACTGGTGCTCTGCTTACTGGTGGCCGGTCACTTACCCGGGACCAGACACAAATGCACTGTCATTGACCTCCCTGAGTCCTTTCCCCTTCTTTTTATATCCTTCCCTTTCCTTCTTATCCACTCTGCCTTCTGTCTACCCCTCTCTTCTGCAGCTCTGCACATGGATGGCGCAGAGACCAATTGGCTTTCTTCAAGGATAAGTAAATATCTGGGGAGAAAGAGAGGGGTGTAATAATATTATTTAGGGACAGATTTAGTGTATTATTTTTACATGGTGGAATATGTATTAAAGTAATTTTGGGTGGATATATTAAATTTACCTGAGGGGTGTAGTAATGGTTTGTGGGGTGAGGATGTAGTAAGACCATGTAGGATTTGCAGCATCAGATTCAAGCTTTGGTTATTATTATTATTATTATTATTAATATTTATTCATAAGGCGCCACAAGGCATCCGCAGCGCCGTACAGAGACAAACAAAATCACAATACAATGGGAGACAGCACAGTACAGTAAACACAGCAACTCAGTACGCTCAATGCACAGCTAGAGAGGGCGGGGAAGGGGGAGGGAGGATCCGCAAATGACGGGGCCCAAGAAGGAGGGCGCGGAAGACAGGGAGACCCCCAGGGGGGAGGAGGGAGCGAGAGTGGACGTGGGGTGGAGGACCCTCGAGGAGGAGGGCTAAGTAGCTGGAGAGCAGAGTTAGAAGTGGTGGAAACAGGAGGAGAGATGGCCCTGCTCAGAGGAGCGTACAATCTAAGGGGAGGGGTGGACAGACAGAGAGACGCAGGGGAGAGAGGGAGAGTAGGGGGACAGAGGCAGAAGATAAGGTAGGAAGTTAAGTGGGAGACAGAAAGGCTTTAAGAAAAAGGCGGGTTTTTAGGGCCCGTTTGAAGCTGGACAGATTAGGGGAAGTTCTGATGGAGGGAGGGAGCTTGTTCCAGTGGAGGGGGGCAGCACGGGCGAAGTTTTGGATACGCGCGTGGGAGGAGGTTATAAGGGGGGAAGAGAGGCGACGGTCAGAGGCAGAATGGAGAGGGCGGGATGGAGCATGAATAGAGAGGAGGGTGGAGATGTAGGGCGCAGTGGAGTTGGCGAGGGCCTTGTAGGTGAGTGTGAGGAGCTTAAAGAGGATTCTGAAGGGGAATGGAAGCCAGTGAAGGGCTAGGTAGAGGGGGGAGACAAAAGAGGAGACAAAAGGTTAGTGTTTTTCTGTTGTATTGCTTGCACCAGCTACAGGTCAGATGTAAGTGCTGTTTTACTAGTGCAAGAACATGTTCTTTTAATCAGGAGCAAGTGTAAAAATGCATTTTATGTACAGTAGACATAATAAATGTATTGATAAATGTATTAGAGAGATTAAAAAAAATCATTTTCTTGTTTTTAACAATTAATAACTATATTATTAACAGGTGACAATCATTGAATACTTTTATTTTTTTCTGTGCATTCTTTTGGGACTTTATATTCCACATATGTAATGTACAGGGGAGGGCTGGCAAATTTTAGTCCAGGGGGCAAGAATCAACTCAGCAGCTTATTAGGAACATTGTAAAGGAAAGAAATGCAGGTGGCCCAGTGACTCAGCCCAAGGTAGTCCACTATGGGACTGGCCCAGGCAGGGCCGGATTTACTGCTAGGCAACCTAGGCACCTGCCTAGGGCCTAGCGGCTCTCGGGGAGCCCAGCTGGGGGGGACAGGTGAAAATATAAATATAAAATAAAATAAAAAATTGTGACCCCCTCCCCTGATTCGCGGCACCCTCCCCCCCCCCCCCCCGCGACTTGGGGGGGGGGGGGGTTGGGGGTTGCCACGAGTCGGGAGAGGGGGGGTCGGATGCCGCGAGTCAGGGGAGGGGCTAGTATGGTGGCTGGTCTCCTCCCTCTATCCTCTGTGTCACATGGGACCATGGCCAGCTGGGAGGAAAGAAGCTGCTGCGCATGTGCAGCAGCTACAAGTCGGCGATCTGAAAATGTACAGCAGCCGCGGTGCTGCTGTACATGTGGCCTGCTGCCAAGGATTTAGTCCCTCCGGAGGGGGAGGCTTTCTATTGCTGAGAGGTGCGCGCCAGCGTCAGGGGAGGACTCACAGCCGCACAAACAGGAGAAAGATGACAGGTGATCCGATCTTTCTCCTAGTACAAGACTCATCGCAGCTGATGGTGACTCAGGTGACTCATTCTTCACAGTTATATTGGAAACTTTATTTACAGGTTCAGAATTAGAATGTGTAATATATTCCAAGTACCGTGATATTATATATATATATATATATATATATATATATATATATATATATGAAATTGAAGGGCAAAGTTGATAGGGGCTTGAAGCCACATTCTAATCAACTAGAAGATGTGTGTGGATTATTGCTGTCATTATACTGCTCAATTTCAAGCTTATTTGTAGAGCACGAGTGCAGATGTCAGTCTTTATGTCTATCTCCAATTATAGCATTATACTAGCAGTATGGTGATTACTTGTGTTATTTCAGGGTTCAATATTCAAAGATACTATTATGCTACTAATCAAGCCTCACTGATACACTGGATATTGCTCTACCCTTTAATGAACATTCTGTTACAGCATTTGCCTTGGTCATGCTCTACATTCCCACTGTGTAAAACATTGATTCAATGGGCTTCCATGTAAATGGCATTACACCTGCTATAGAGTTGCTTATTTTCCTATTGCCATTAATAAGTAGCATAAACCTTTATCATGGTTTCAGTGAGGATGTCTATGTAAGTGCTTCACATGTTGAGCTATAAGCGGTTATCCTACACTGATGAACCCCAAACACTGTGAAACAAGCTCCGTTGAGGAGGGAGGAGTGGTCAAATCTTTTGATGGTTATGACAAAAAGGGCCTATTTATGATTCAGCCCACCACTATTCAAATGGTGGAGCTTCCAGTTCTACTTCATACACAAAATATAATAAAGTTTAAAAAAAACACATTGAAATAATTACATTTGTTTTATAAATTTTTAAGGAAAGAAAACCCTAAAACACGTGTCAGGGCTTATTGGGAGAAACAGTTCTATTATTAAACTTGTATACTATAAATTTTATTTAATTTTATATTCAGGCCTATTTGCAGGGAGGGAGGCTTACATATTAAATGTGGGTGCATTGATTTAATGCCAGAGCTGTTTTAGATTTTCACGAACATACCAGGATCTACACAAGCAACAACTGAGTTTAAGACACCAGCAGCCACAGGTGATGAAAGTGACAAGAACAGGTTGGAGAGAGCAGGACAGTCTGCCATCTGTCCTGAATCTGGTGGGGCAGTCCTGAATTTGGGTGACTGTCTCCCTCAGTCAGGATTTGGTCCAACTACAAGGACAGTTGGGAGGTATGTCCTGCTTCACACTGTACTACTGGTGAAGGCAGAGCTGTGTGCACCTAACAGTAGTGCACACAGTATTGTCTGTGTATATGTATATGTCTAAAATTATAGCCATAGCCATAGTACACCTTAGGGGCCCCCCTGTCTTAAGTGCCCCGGGTCCCCCAGAGTCTTAATCCAGCTCTGCATGGGACGTGCACCACATGACAGGTGCCGTCCCATGTGTGAAGCGAGGGAAGAGTGCACAGCTCGTGGATGCAAAAAGGTAAGTTGGGAGGGAGAGGGGGGTGTAATATATTGCTAGTGTGTGTGTATGTTATGTGTCTGTGAGGGGCCACTGTGTGCATGTATTATGTGTGTGTGTGAGGGGCCACTGTGTGCGTGTATTATGTGTGTGTGTGAGGGGCCACTGTTTGCATGTATTATGTGTGTGTGAGGGGCCACTGTGTGCATCTATTATGTGTGGTTGAGGGGCCCCTGTATGTGGAGGGGGGGGCCATACCAATATGTTGCCTAGGGCACCACAAGGTGTAAATCCGGCTCTGGCCCAGGGGGCAAATGCCTCCCTGCCCCCAGTTGTAAAGTAACCATATGTTATAAGTGATATGAAGAGGAGCATCTCTGAATGCATAGCAATTCAAAGCTTGAAATGGGCTACAGCAGCAGAAGACCATGCTGTATTCCACTCCTGTCAGCTCAGTACAGGAAAGTGAGGCTATAGTGGGCACAGGCTCTTCAAAACTGTACAGTTGAAGATTGGAAAAACATTGCCTGGTCTAACTAATTCTGATCTCTGCTGCAACATGCAGATGGTAAGGTCAGACAACATGACTTTATGGAACCATCCTGCTTAGAGTTAATGGTGCAAGTTGCTGAAGGTGGTCTAATGATATAGCAAATGTTTCTTTGGCACACATTGGGCCCCTTAATACCAATTCAGCATTGTTTATGTGTCATAGCCTATCAAATATTATTGCTGACCATGTGCATCCCCTTATGACCAAAGTTTATCCATCTTTTAATGACTGTTTCTGGCAGGAAAACACAGTACAAAGCAGACCTCATCTCAAACTGGTTCTTTGAATATGACAATGAGTTCAGTGTACTCCAAAGGCCTGCACAGTCATTACATCTCAATCAAATAGAGCACCTATGAGATGTGGTGGAATTAGAAATTCACAGCTGGAATGTGCAGCTGACAAATCTGCAGCAACTGCGCGATGCTATCATGTCAACATGCAGGGGCAGGGTGGGCTGGGGTGCAGGGAGGCATTTGCACCATGGGGCTGGTCCCATAGTGGGCTGCCTTTGGCTGGGTCACTGGACCACCTGCTTTTTTTTCCCATTAAAATAGGCTGCTGAGTTGAGTCTTGCCCCCGGGCTAAAATTTGCCAGCCCTCCACTGTCAACATGGACCAGAATCTGTAAGGAATGTTTCCAGTACCTTGTTGAATCTATATCACAGAGAATTCAGGCTGTTCTAGGGACAAAGGCAGGACCAGATTAACAATAGGCCTGATTATGTTGCAGCCCTATGCTCTGTGGTTCAGCTATGCCCAAAGATGGATCGGCACAGCCTCTAAAATGCCAGGCATCAGGCTGCTTCTTGGGGGCCTGGGGGGAGGGAAGACAATGAGTTCAGTTTTTGAGATATTAATTTTGAGAAAGCACGAGGACATCCAGGAGGAGATGGCAGAGAGGCAGTTGGATACACGAGAGAGGAGAGTGGTAGAGAGATCAGGAGAAGATATGTAGAGCTGAATGTTGTCATCATAGAGGTGATACTGAAGACCGTAGGAGGAGATGAGAGCCCCAAGGGAGGAAGTGTAGAGCTAGAATAGTAGGGGGCAGAGAACAGAGCCCTGGGGGACTCCTACCGGTAGAGGAGAGGGGGTGGAGGAAGAGCCAGATGTGGAGACAGAGAAGGTGCGGTTGGCGAGGTAAGAGCAGAACCAGAGAGGCAGAGAGAGAGAAGAGTTTTCAGAAGGAGGGGGTGATCCACAGTGTCAAAGGCCACAGAGGGGTCGAGGAGGATGAGTATAGAGAAGTGAGAGGAGGTCATTGGTAACTTTGGCCAGGGCGGTTTCGGTAGAGTGGAGGGGGCGGTAACCAGATTGGAGAGGGTCGAGGAGGGAATTGTCTGAGAGGTAATTGGTAAGACGACAGCAGACTATCCGCTCAAGTAATTTGGAGGCGTAGGGGAGAAGTGAGATGGGGCGATAGTTGGCGAGAGAGGTGGGGTCAAGATTGGGTTTTTTGAGGATGGGAGAGATGAGAGCATGCTTAAATGAGGAGGGTACGACACCTGAGTTCCGTTTGTGAAACCAGAAGTGTGACAGACTGATCTATAAATGCCCAGAACTCTGTGTGTATATCTTAGAAGACACATTTGAACATTTATATATAAATGTTGCTTATACAGAGCATCTCAAGACATTGTTAGAGAAACAAAGGGAAGACAGGGGATGATAGAGAAACCAAATTGGGGATAGAGCGGGGGAGAGGGTTGATACAAACAGAGGGTAAGACAGACAGACAAACGTGGAGTAAAGGGGAGTCAGGGTGGACCATACCTTGTACATCAAAGAACCATTCATTTTAATGGAGCCTTTGAGCACTTCCTCCTCTACTGCACAGTGCAAGCCAGCACAACTCAGATGAAGCCATTCAATAATAGTGCCGGCAGGAAGTAGGAAGAGAAGCTCTCCTGTGATACATGGCATGTGGCCAAATAGAAGGAAGCAGAGGCGAGAGTGGGGCATTCGAATGTGTTCATCAGAAGACTGTGCCTATGTACAGTAAATAGCCATGCACTGCCTACCTATGGCAACGGGCAGCGCACGGCTGAAGAGTGAAGTCTTTATAAATGTCCCACCTCCCCCACGCTGACGACAGTCTCCTCCCCACCAACGAAGAGGGCAGAGTGATCAGCATCAGGGCCCACCGGGGAATACCTCTGCCCCCTTGGCAGGCCAGTCCGCCACTGGCTCAAAGGGGCAATCAGAGGCTCTCTGTTCTATACATTATGTGCCATGTGACTATGGTTGCCAGTTCCCAGCAAAGTCTACAGAAACGAAAATCAGTAATAGCAGCCTGAAGAAACAAACCAAGGGAAAATGGTAATTACCAAACTTAATTTTATATCCTGCCAAAGTGATTTATGGTAAAAAACAAAACACCTTGTTTTTCATGGGATTCCTTTTTTTTTTTTTTTTTTATTATTATTATTATTATTATTATTATTATTATTATTATTAGGAGTAGTAGTAGTAGTAGTGGTAGTGGTAGTAGTAGTGGTAGTGGTATTACTATTATAATTTGTTTATTAATATAACACCACCAATTATGCAGCACTCTTCAGAAAATATTTTTTCATTCAAAACAGTCACTTCCTGATTGGATTCTTACATTTTAAATTCCCTAACACACAATCACACACACAATATTTTAGTCAGCAGTCAATTAACCTACCAATACGTTTTTAGATTGTGGTTTACTACAGTTTCCTTGAGTAGTTATATTAATAGGAATTCTGTTGTGGCTAGGACAAATGTCCCCTTCTAACGCATGATTAAATCCTTTATTTTAGTTCTTTTCAGCTTTCATAAGCATCTAAAACATTTTCTTTTATACTTTAGAATTGGTAATTATTATATACACAGGCAGCAATTTAAATGTCAAATCAATGGATATTCTACATACTGCTGCTATACTAAAGCATACCAATTTCAGATATTTTAAATATATTCATGGTTTTATATTAATCTGACAAAACTGAAATAATACGGCTAATAAGACCCAGCCTGTGTTAAAGAGGTGAGTATGGTGATCTGTTACCAAGCTTGTCAAATAAAGCCCCTCCAGGCGGTATTAGTATTCTTATGAGTTAATTAAATATAATTACGTTGTTTAATTTGAAATTTGGTGCATAATAATTTAAGAGATTAACATGAAAAAAGATGTGAAATGAATTAAAAAGTTCTCAATATCTTTCAGTGGGCTTATCATCAGGCAGGAAAAGATAAGCAATTTCCTTATTTTATTTTCTCTATGACTCCAGGCTGAATGATTTCCAGGAAAACCTTATTTCTTTTTATACACGTCTCACCGACTGCTGTAAACTTATATGCATACATCTTGTATTTCACTTACCGTATATACTCGTGTATAAGCCGAGTTTTTCAGCACATTTTTGTATGCTGAAAAAGGCCACTCGGCTTATACACGGGTGAACTTACCTGGTGTCCGGTCCCTCGGCTGTTAACTTCTGCATATGTGTTCCAACAACATGCCGAACTTCCTGTTGTTGGAACGCATATGCAGGGCCTGATTAAGGGGTCTGGCCGCCCTAGGCTAATACGGCCGCAGCGCCCCCCCCTCCTCCGAATATATAGGTGTATAGGAACACTCCTGAATATGAATGTTCAGGTGTATTCTCCAGCATTCAAATTTAGACAGATTGTGCCATTGTCTCTTACCTGTCCTTGCTCTTCTCTCTTGCAACTTTGTTATCCTCTCGTTGGCTTCTGGAAAGTTGGCGTCCTTTTTTGAAAATGCAAAAATGTATTATAATGCAAACCCTGAATGATTAGGCCCTTTAGTTAAAACAAAACACTCCATTATAGCCAGCTAAAAGTACCCCATTGGACAGGCATATATAAGCAATATCTGAATATTTGTTGTCAATCAAATACAAACCTCTACCAGCCCCATCTCACTAATATTTAGTATTCTAGTGATTGCTGAGACCACCCATGTGATTCTGCCCCCCAAAGCTGCTCTATTTTTTAAAAAGCCCCTGCAGCCATTTTCCTTAACCACAACCCCCCCCCCCCCGCACAGCCATTTTCCTTAACCCCTGCTGCAGCCATTTTCTTTACCTCCCACCCTGCATCCATCCCCCTTGCAGCTATTTTCCTTACCTCCACTCTGCTAGCTAGCTATCCCCCCCCGTCACATCAAAACTTCCCCAGTCACATATATCAGCCCCCTCCTCTGCCCTCCTTCATACATATCAACCTCTCTACCTCCCTATAGATTTTCATGGCAGCCCCCCCTCCCACCCTATAGATTTGTATGACAGTCCCCCTCTCCCTCCCTATACATATGCAGGGTAGTCCCCCCCCCTCCCTATAGATATGCAGGGTAGTTCCCCCCCTCCCTATAGATATGCAGGGTAGTTCCCCCCCTTCCTATAGATATGCAGGGCAGTTCCCCCTCCCTATAGATATGCAGGGCAGTTCTCCCCCTCCCTATAGATATGCAGGGCAGTTCCCCCCCTCCCTATAGATATGCAGGGCAGTTCCCCCCCCTCCCTATAGATATGCAGGGCAGTTCCCCCCTTCACTTACCTGTAGTTGTGCCAGCATCGCTCCTCTCCTCAGATCAGCAGATAGGAAGTGAAGACGTCCTGCTTCCTGTCTGCTGCACAGCAACAGGCAGCCTGGCGATTGGCTGTGTGTTGCTAACCACTGACCACCAATGCTTTTGATCGTCGAGCCCTCCACCCCCCTGCGGCGATCCCCCCCCCCGCGGCGATCCCCAGCGGCGACCCCCCCCCTCCCCCACCCCGAAAAAAAAAATGAATGAAAAAAATAAAAATACCCACAGTGCAGCGCCCCCCGGGACCCAGCGCCCCAGGCTGCAGCCTGGTCAGCCTAGTGGTTGATTAGGCCCTGCGCATATGCGTTCCACTGCCACTGCGGGGTAAGTGAAAAATCTCTCTCTCTCTCTCTCTCTTTCTCTCTCTCTCTCTCTCTCTCTCTCTCTCTCTCTCTCTCTCTCTCTCTCCTTTTTTTTTTTTAATTTACAGTGCACTGTACATTTTAAAAATAAGGTTACACTTCAAAACTATCTACTTTACTTCAAGGTAAATCAAATTAGCTTATATTAGATAATGAACAAACAATACAGCCACCATGTTATGTAGCACTTTAGAGAAAATGTTCATACATTTATATCCCTACCCCTTATATACCCCTTTATTTAGGTTAGGTTGTACCCAATGATTTTATAATCATTTATGAATGTTCCTTGTCATGTAATGTTATTTATGGTTTAGCTAAAAAGGATTTCATAGATTGAACCTATCATTTTTATTTAGGTTTTTAAATTAGCGCTCTTTTCCACCCTAGGCTTATACTCGAGTCAATAATTCCCAGTTTTATGTGGTAAAATTAGGTGCCTTGGCTTATATTCGGGTCGACTTATACTCGAGTATATACGGTATCTAGATCTACCTAGGTTATTCATCCAGGTACAGTTAGGGGTACATTGACTAAACTGCGGTTTTACCAAACTATAGGTTTTCATATAAGTTAATGTGCAGTATATAATGTGTTTACTAAAGGCAAGACACATAAAATCACATGTGACAAAACCGTAAGGTCTCAAACTGCTTTGCAGTTTGGAGACGTTCCTGGCATATAAAATGTACCATTAATAAAGCGGTGGTGTGCCAAATTGCATGGCAAACTCATGTTTAATAGTAAAAAAAAAATATTTAGTTCTGGCGGTTGTAGTGTTATTACTTGAAGTTCCACAATTATGCACTATAAATGGTGCCCCTGATGCAATTAATTAAATATTGCCCAGTAATAAATAATAAATGAATGGCAATGTAATAAATAATGAATGCCCCTTAAGAAATCATGAATACATGTCCCTAAATAAATAGGGAATTCATGCCCCGCAATAAAGAATGGATCTATGTCCCTTTTAAATAACAAATCTATGCCCAAGTAATAAATAATAAATTCATGGTAACATTATAAGTAGTAATGGGCCGGCTTATCAATTAACCCTTCTCCTGCTGAATCCCTGGCTTATCTACATCAACTGATCTACTTTGTACCGACCCGGCTTGTCAGTTAACCCTTCTTCTGCTGAATCCCTGGCTTATCTGCACCAACTGATCTACTGTGTACCGACTCGTCTTGTCAATTAACCCTTCTCCTGCTGAATCCCTGGCTTATCTGCATCAACTGATCTACTGTATACCGACCCGGCTTGTCAATTAACCCTTCTCCTGCTGAATCCCTGGCTTATCTGCATCAACTGATCTACTGTGTACCGACCCGGCTTGTCAGTTAACCCTTCTCCTGCTGAATCCCTGGCTTATCTGCACCAACTGATCTACTGTGTACCGACCCGGCTTGTCAATTAACCCTACTCCTGCTGAATCCCTGGCTTATCTGCAGCAACTGATCTACTGTGTACCGACCCGGCTAGTCAATTAACCCTTCTCCTGCTGAATCCCTGGCTTATCTACATCAACTCCATATAAAACATTATTTTATATGCCATTATTTTGTTTTTCCTGATTGTACATTTACAAGTAACTACTTTTTACCTGTTATTATTCTACTATTTATATGCCTTTATCTTGTTTTTCCTGATTTTATATTTACCAGCAACTACTTTTACCTGTTATTATTCTTGCCTATTTCCATTGTCCTTATTACCTCTCCTTCTATTATTCCTTGCCTTCCACGCCCTAATTGGTTATTGTCCTCCATCTTGCTATTGTTTCCCTGCTTATTCTTACCTGTTCTCCGCTGTCCTTATTATCTTACTGTTCTGCTATCATTCTTACCTGTCTTCATTGTCCTTATTATCTCACTGTACTGTTGTTCCATGCCCTCCACGCCCTAATTCGTTATTATCTTCCACCTTTTCATTGTCTTCCTGCCATTGTTCTTACCTGTTTTTCACTGTCCCCACTATCTCACTGTTCTGTTACTCTCTCTCCCTACTATGCCTCCCCGCTCTCACTCCATACCCATACTCTCCCCCCGCCCTACCTCTCCCGTTCCTCCCCGCCATCCCCCGCGCGCTGCTCATCTTGCTAACCTCGTCCCCATTTCCACCCTCTCCTCTCCCCCTTTCTTCTGTGCCCTCTGGAATGCCAGATCCGTCCGCAACAAGCTGACTGCTATCCACGACCTCTTTCTATCCAACTCCTTTAACCTTCTTGCCGTTACTGAAACCTGGCTCTCCGATTCTGACACTACTTCCCCCGCTGACCTCTTCTATGGTGGCCTCTCCTTCACCCACTCCGCCAGGCCTGGTGCCCGCCCAGGCGGTGGAGTTGGCCTCCTCCTCTCCTCCACCTGTACTTTTCGTGTCATTCCCCCTGAACCCTCCCTCTCCTTCTCCTCTTTTGAAGCTCACTCCATCCGCCTCTTCTACCCCATCCATCTCCGCGTCACTGTCATCTACCGCCCCCCTGGCCCCCACCTCCCTCTTCCTTGACAACTTTGCTAGCTGGCTTCCTCACTACCTCTCCTCCGATCTCCCCTCGATCATTCTCGGTGACTTTAACATCCCCATCGACAACCCCACCTACCCTGCTTCCAGCAAACTGCTCACCCTCTCTTCCTCCCTTGGTCTCACCCAATGGACCTCCTCCTCTACCCACTGCCTTGGTCACTCCCTTGATCTTGTCTTCTCCTACCTATGTAATCTCTCCGACTTCTCCATCTCTCCCTTTCCTCTATCCGACCACCATCTCCTCTCCTTCTCTCTCTCCTCTTCTCCTGTTCCCCTCCCCCTGCCCAAACCTACTCTGTCCATACGCAACCTCGACGCTCTTGACCCTGCCTCTCTGTCCTCCTCTCTCGATACCCTCCTTTCTCCCCTTTCCTCCCAGGCCTGCCCCAACCAGGCGGTCTCCCTCTTCAATCACACCCTCACCTCCGCTCTGGACGCGGTCGCCCCTGCCCACTCCGTCCACCCCCGCTGCTCCAAACCCCAACCCTGGCACTCCAAATTTACCCGCTTCCTCCAAAAATGCTCCCGTTCCGCCGAACGTCACTGGAGAAAATCCCGCTCCCTGGCTGACTTCCTCCACTTTAAATTCATCCTTTCATCCTACAGCTCTGCCCTCTCACTCGCTAAACAATCTTTCTTTAAATCCCTCATCTCTTCCCAGTCCTCTAACCCCCGCCGCCTCTTTGCCACCTTCAGCACTCTCCTGGCCCCCTCCCCCCCCCTCCCTCCTCCCTGACTGCCTCCGATTTCGCCTCCTTCTTCTCCTCTAAAATTGAGGCCATCCGACTTGAAATCTCCTCCTCCACTCTCTCTTCCACCCCTCCCACTCTTCTGTCCTTTCCCCCCAACCACCTTCCCCTCCACTCCTTCCGTCCCACCACCGGCAAGGAAGTCCACTCTCTCATTTCATCCTCCCCCCCACTACCTGTCCCCTGGATCCCATCCCCCCCCCCACCTTCTTCGCTCCCTTTCCCCCACCACCTGCTCTCACATCGCTCACCTCTTTAATCTCTCCCTCTCCACTGGCATCTTCCCCTCCTCCTTCAAACATGCTCTCGTATCCCCCATTCTTAAAAAACCTAATCTCGACCCCACTTCTCTCTCGAACTATCACCCCATATCTCTTCTCCATTTTGCCTCCAAAATTCTCGAGAGGCTCGTCTGCAGCCGTCTCACCTCCTACCTTTCTGAATACTCCCTCCTTGATCCTCTCCAGTCTGGTTTCCGCCCCCTCCACTCCACTGAAACTGCCCTGGCTAAAGTCACCAATGACCTCCTCTCTGCAAAAGCCAGGGGCCACTTCTCCCTTCTCATCCTCCTTGACCTCTCTGCAGCCTTTGACACCGTTGACCACCCCCTCCTCCTTCACACCCTCCAGTCTTTTGGCCTCTCTGGCCCAGTCCTGTCCTGGTTCACCTCTTACCTTACTCACCGTTCCTTCTCTGTCACTACCTCTGGGTCTCTCTCCCCCCCATCCACCCTTCCAGTCGGGGTCCCTCAGGGCTCTGTTCTGGGACCCTTACTCTTCTCTCTATACACCTCCTCCCTGGGTGAACTCATCAGCTCCTTCGGCTTCAGCTACCACCTTTACGCTGACGACACTCAACTATACCTCTCCTCTCCTGATCTCTCTCCCTCCCTCCTCTCTAGGGTGTCCGCCTGCCTCTCTGCCATCTCCTCCTGGATGTCCTCTCGATTCCTCAAACTTAACCTTGCCAAAACTGAGCTCATAGTTTTTCCTCCCTCTCATACCCCATCCCCTTCTGACCTCTCCATCACTGTCGACAACACCTCTATCTCCCCTGTCCCCCAACTTCGCTGCCTTGGTGTCATCCTCGACTCCTCTCTCTCCTTTGGCCCCACATCCTCTCTCTTGCTAAATCCTGCCGCTTCCAGCTGCGCAACATCGCTCGCATCCGGCCCTTCCTCTCCCAAGATGCCACCAAATGCCTTATCCACTCTCTGATCATCTCCCGCCTGGACTACTGCAACCTCCTCCTCACTGGCCTCCCCCACTCTCATCTCGATCCCCTTCGATCTGTCCTTAACGCTGCTGCTAGGCTTATTTTCCTCTCTAGCCGCTCCTCTTTTGTCTCCCCCCTCTACCTAGCCCTTCACTGGCTCCCATTCCCCTTCAGAATCCTCTTTAAGCTCCTCACACTCACCTACAAGGCCCTCGCCAACTCCACTGCGCCCTACATCTCCACCCTCCTCTCTATTCATGCTCCATCCCGCCCTCTCCGTTCTGCCTCTGACCGTCGCCTCTCTTCCCCCTTATAACCTCCTCCCATGCGCGTATTCAAGACTTCGCCCGCGCTGCCCCCCTCCACTGGAACAAGCTCCCTCCCTCCATCAGAACTTCCCCTAATCTGTCCAGTTTCAAACGGGCCCTAAAAACCCACCTTTTTCTTAAAGCCTTTCTGTCTTCCACTTAACTTCCTACCTTATCTTCTGCCTCTGTCCCCCTACTCTCCCTCTCTCCCCTGCGTCTCTCTGTCTGTCCACCCCTACCCTTAGATTGTACGCTCCTCTGAGCAGGACCATCTCTCCTCCTGTTTCCACCACTTCTAACTCTGCTCTCCAGCTACTTAGCCCTCCTCCTTGAGGGTCCTCCACCCCACGTCCACTCTCGCTCCCTCTTCCCCCCTGGGGGTCTCCCTGTCTTCCGTGCCCTCCTTCTTGGGCCCCGTCGTTCGCGGATCCTCCCTCCCCCTTCCCCGCCCTCTCTAGCTGTGCATTGAGCTTACTGAGTTGCTGTGTTTACTGTACTGTGCTGTCTCCCATTGTATTGTAATTTTGTTTGTCTCTGTACGGCGCTGTGGATGCCTTGTGGCGCCTTATAAATAAATATTAATAATAATAATAATAATAATAATAGTAAGTTAATGGCCCAATAACTAATAATTAAATGTCCAATAAACACTTACCCATAAATATTCATTCTATTTTAATCCAATAGGAGTCTTTTAATCCCTAAGGAGAAAGATAAACATCTAGGTAACCAAAGGGATTCTCCCAAGGGGCACCCAACGGCAAATTAATTAAGTTCTGTTAAGTCTGGGCTGCCAATCAGGAGTGGTCTCTTACATCACTCAGCTAATAACAGATAGTCTATCATATAAATTAACTTTTATTAAAATGACTCCTCAAAATCTCATTCATCAAATTATTAAAAAATTCTTGAATTCCAGAGATGATGCATGGAACCCCACCACAGAATGAGATGAAAAACAATTGACCAAAAATATGGGTAGTTGCCATAAAATAACTAGCAGTTTCCCATGCTTCCTGTAGTGTGATTTTATTGATGTGGGAAAGAAGACAATTACCAGTGCTGTGCAGCTCCATTCACATCAGTGTCCCATCAATTTATATGACCCATTCATTTCAATGGGGTTTCTACATATAGCGCACAACTCCGTTGAAATGAATGGGTCATTGACAATAAAGAGAAATTATAGCACAACGCTAGTTAAACTGCTCATGGGTATGTACACAGTGCATCCACCTTAGAGATTTATGGACTTTTCCATGTCCAGTAATGTCCAAATAATTTCAACACATTAAAGCAAGTATAAATGCAAATTGGTATGGACAAATAGAATGCTTTTTACGTTTATATGCATTTGAATGCATTTCACTCCGCATCTCACAGATTGGTCTACTTATCCTGCCATGATATAATGTATCATCTAAGTTACTTATAACATTTCTCTGATCATTAAATTGATACCATATTATCTGTTGTAACATATCAGTTACATGGACATGGTAACTGACAAATACAGTTTTTCTTTCAAGATACTGCAAGTTGTTTGATTGTTACAAGACAAAAATATGGAAACATATTGGAAATGTCAGCATGCTGTCTTAGATTGTCAGTGGGTATCCGAATATTTTTTTCTTTCTGATTATAATATTTATCCGCTGGTAACATTCCTGAGTTGTACAGCACTAGTGAAGCAAAATCTCAAATTTATTTCTGATGTAATTTTTGAACAGTACGTCCTTTATTTCAGTTGTTTCAGTAGAAAATCTAAAATATTTTACTGTAGAAATGAGAAACAGAAATATATAAAGCAGTGAGCAGACATGTTTCACATGATCAAAAAATTAGGGAAAACTATCATAGATTTGCTTATGTGGCCACATATTTTAAATGCAGTTAATAGCACAGATCTCTAACTAATCACTTGATCAAGGACGGATTTACTGCTAGGCAACCTAGGCACCTGCCTAGGGCCTAGCGGCTCTCGGGGGGCCCAGCTGGGGGGAACAAATGAAAATATATTAAAAAAATAATAATTATGGCCCCTCCCCCGACTCGCGGCACCCCCCCTCCAGGGATCGGGGGGTGCCGCAAGTCGGGGGAGGGGCTAGTATGGTGACTGGTCTCCTCCCTCTATTCTCTGTGTCACATGGGACCATGGCCAGCTGGGAGGAAAGAAGCTGCTGCACATGTGCAGCAGCTACAAGTCGGCGATCTGAAAATGTACAGCAGCCGCGGTGCTGCTGTACATGTGGCCTGCTGCCAAGGATTTAGTCCCTCCGGAGGGGGAGGCTTTCTATTGCTGAGAGGTGCGCGCCAGCGTCAGGGGAGGACTCACAGCCGCACAAACAGGAGAAAGATGACAGGTGATCCGATCTTTCTCCTAGTACAAGACTCATCGCAGCTGATGGTGACTCAGGTGACTCATTCTTCACAGTTATATTGGAAACTTTATTTACAGGTTCAGAATTAGAGTGTAATATATTCCAAGTACCGTAATATTATATATATATATATATATATATGTATATATATATATATATATATATATATATATATATATATATATATATATATATATATATATATATATGAAATTGAAGGGCAAAGTTGATAGGAGCTTGAAGCCACATTCTAATCAACCAGAAGATGTGTGTGGATTATTGCTGTTATTATACTGCTCAATTACAAGCTTACTTGTAGAGCCCGAGTGCAGATGTCATTCTTTATGTCTATCTCCAATTATGGCATTATACTAGCAGAATGGTGTTATTTCAGGGTTCAATATTCAAAGATACTATTATGCTACTAATCAAGCCTCACTGATACACTGGATATTGCTCTACCCTTTAATGAACATTCTGTTACAGCATTTGCCTTGGTCATGCTCTACATTCCCACTGTGTAAAACATTGATTCAATGGGCTTCCATGTAAATGGCATTACACCTGCTATAGAGTTGCTTATTTTCCTATTGCCATTAATAAGTAGCATAAACCTTTATGATGGTTTCAGTGAGGATGTCTATGTAAGTGCTTCACATGTTGAGCAATAAGCGGTTATCCTACACTGATGAACCCCAAACACTGTGAAACAGGCTCCGTGGAGGAGGGAGGAGTGGTCAAATCTTTTGATGGTTATGACAAAAGGGCCTATTTATGATCTAGCCCACCCCTATTCAAATGGTGGAGCTTCCAGTTCCACTTCATACACAAAATATAATAAAGTTTTAAAAAAAACACATTGAAATAATTACATTTGATTTTACATTTTTAAGGAAAGAAAACCCTAAAACACGTGTCCAAAAAGAATGAATCAGTTTATATGGTTCTCTAACTCTATCACTTCAAGCGTGCCCTTAAGATTCATTTCTGTATTCAAGTCTATCAGTCCTCCTCCTAACTTCCTTGTCCTGGCTCTCTCCCCCAATTAGTACCACCCTATTTGTGTCTCCCCCTTCCCTTTAGGACGTAAGCTCTCATGAGCAGGGCCCTCTTTCCTTGTGTGCTCCTTCTACTGTTCCTTCACCCTTGGTACCTCTTGGCCTGCTTCGCTAGCCCTGTTTTCCCTGTTTTCTTAAGCTTTGGCCTTCTTCTCGCTGATATCTACCATCCCTTTCACTATTTGTCCCAGATCCCCTGTCACTTGAGTTTGTATATATTTTTGTATCATGTAGTGTCTTGGTTCTGTTTTCTGTATATTTAATGTACGGCGCTGCGGACCCTTTGTGGCGCCTTATAAATCAAAGATAATAATAATAATAATCTCCTGCTTCCCCAGCAATCAACTATAAAATGTTGTATTGTTTTCTCCTGATGACAACCCAGAGGACAATTTCTATCTGAGACGTTTAATAATTTTAAATTACCTCTGACAAACATTTTTCCATGCATTGATAACCAAGCAATGTCAAAAAACTTTGCCAGCAGTCTCGCTCCATTTAAAAACTTTAAACTTTCTTGCAAAGTTCTATCCACACAGTTTTTGAGTGCATGCTGGGAACAATAGAAAGTCCTGCATACTTTAAAATGTAGTTATTTCCTGGACTTATTCTCAATGTAAGATTTCTCCAGAGACTTGAGACCAGATTCCAGATATGGTGGGAGGTAGTTCTGCAAATCAACTATAAGAAAGGTGGTACCCCTCTTGAGACTAGCACCTTGCATTCAAAATTCTGAAAAATGCAATATCTAATTCCTGATACTGTTTACCCACAGAGAATTAACATTTGAGTCCAAGTTTCCAAAATGTATTTTTAAAAACAAGGAGTCAAAGAAAATCCTTGGATTTAACATATCCAAACACCCTCTTTTATCTGTAGGTAAGTGATCCCTCTTTTTATAGGATTCAATCTGTTGCCCCACAAGAACTGGAAGAATAGACTAGAGAGCCTGGCTGAAAAAGATTCTGGCAAAGAAAAAATTACTGCAAAGAAAACAGGAACCAGGAAAGTCTTTAACATTGCAATTTTTTCTCTGTAGGTCAGCCTCCAGTTTTTCCACCGCTGAACCTTTGCATTTCCGATTTCCAACTTCTCCTCCCAAATTAACCTGGCATTAGCTTCCCTACCAAATTTCACCTCTATGTTCTTAATATGGGAGGAGGCCCTTGCAAATTCAGGCAGATCAAAATCAGGATCACCTTGCAGTGTCCAAAAAGCTTCACTCTTGTCAAGGTTGACCAGAGACCCTAAGACCTCTGAATAGCTTCTGATGGCTGCAGATAGCCTCCCTCCCTCATGAAGCTCAGACTTTACCACAGTCACATCATCCGCATATGTGACTACAGTTAGAGGCAAGCAGTGGGGGACACCGCAAACTTGTAATGACCTCATAAATGGGTCCATGGCAAAGACATACAAGAGTGGACTCAAAGGGCAACCCTGTCTCACCCCGCCTCAACTCTGAAAGTGTCACCCTGCCAGCCAATAATCAGAGGGAAGCTCTCTGCCTCCTTAAAGTTTTTAACCAATCAACAAATTGTCCTGGGATACTGTGCTTTGACAAAGTTGCCCACATATAATCATGATCTATTCTATCAAAGGCTTTAGCCTGGTCCAGACCAACAACATACTTCCCACACCCAAGGGTTTTACATCTCTCAAACATCCCTCTAATAGAGATGACTGCTCCAGAGATGTTCCGCCCTTTTACTGTGCCAAACTGACTGCCTGATAACAGTCCTGGGGACAGACACACTAATCTATAAAACAAGATTTTTGCAACAATCTTCCTATCGACATTCAAGAGGGTTATTGCCCTCCAATTTTTGATGTTGCCAGGCTCTTTACCCTTGGACAACAGAATCAATGATGATACCCTCATGGACAGAGGCATCCAGCACTTTTAAAAAGAGCTTTTATACACCTCCACCAGAATTGGAGCAAGGAGGTCTTTAATTTTTTTTATAAAACTCGACTACTATACCGTCTGGTCCTGGTGCCTTCTTTTGACACAAGTTATCAATAGCCACCTTAACCACGTCCACCATTAATTCTGCTGTCAAGGAGGAGAAGTCCAAACTGTCAGTATCAGGTTTAGGAGTAGCCTTCAAGAATTGAGCCATCTTTTCTTTATCCAAAACCTTTTTCTGAAACAAATCAGCATAGTACGATTTCACCACTCCCAAAATACCCACCCTAGACTCTTGTAAGTGACCCTGGGAGTCAATGAATCCTGTTATTAATTTTTTTGCAACTCTCTCTCTGCAATTTTCAAAAGGATCAGGTTCTCTGGGACCCATAATCTCTTTCCAGGATCAAAGATTTGTATCTGCTGTTATGATGGTGCCTTATCTCAGACTTCAGCCGGTTAGTCTATTGTCCCGCATCTCTACCCTCCTAATGAAGTGACTCTAATTCTTTATAAAGTCTTATATACTGGCTATACTTATTATTTTCCCTACTAGCTGGCAGCCTCTTAAACAGAGAAACAATAACCTTCTTGACATCCTCCCACCAATCAGCACTGCTCTCATAAAAATCCAGCCTTTCCTGTTGTCGCTCTAAGAGGGATTTTACCTGACCCTGTACCACAGAATCCTCTAACAAACCGGCATTAAGTCTTCACAGCCCTCTACCCACATATGGGCGCTTTATAGGACCCAGGCAGAAATACAGAGCCACATGATCAAAATAAGGAACTCATTTCTCACTCATTCTATTAACAGCTTCTGTAGGACTCACAAAAGCCAGATCTATTCTACTACTTCTTCCACCACCACAAAAGTAAGTGAAGCCAGAGTGGTTTTTCTTGCTTGTTACACATTCACGTGCCTAATTTATACTCACCAAGAAATACCCACAATTTATCCAACTTGTCCAGTTGATCATTGCAAATGTTTGGATCTACAAAGATGCTGCCAGTTTGGTCTACAAATACAGGGGCTTCCTTGCAAAATTTGTAAGAGTAGCATGAAATCACGGCACCCCTCTAGCAATCTTGAAATATTCTCACTATACATTCTTCAATAATTATCCTGAAATGAGAAACTGTTATTGGCATCTGTTGTTGTTGTTTCATCATGATTCAGATAATTAGTAAAACGAGGGAAGACCTACAGCTATGTCACCTTTGACACTAATACTTGTCTGATGCTGTTTCAAACAGCTGTGATTTAGTTCAAAAGTAATGTGCCCAATATCGGAGAGCTGTGGAATCTGTGTAGAGTAAATTATTTTGAAAACTACTCCCAATTAAGAGGTTTAAATGAGGAACGTGTTTGATTAATTGTTATTTTTCTAACTCTAGAGAATACTCTCAGATAAATAAAATTAAAAATTTAATTATAATATGGGGATTTCCCATGTCCTCAGAGCAGAGGTCGCACAAGGGTTAAGCTGTTTGGGGTTGGGGTTTTAAAAATTAATTACTGATGTTTTATTTTTATTCTTTTAAGGCAGTGCCGACATTGACACTTGTTTATTTGTTTATTTGTAATGTACTGCCAGCGGTAGTGGCGGCAGCATATTCATTGTTACTATTCAAACTGCATCTGCCCCCAGGCATCCTCAGTACTCTCTGGTGCCTCCTCTTCTGAGTGATTCATGTGCAGTGGGTGTATGCACTGGATCACGCATGCTCAGAAGAAGCGTGAGAGGCTACAACGGCTCCTACCCAAGTTTTGCTATGAGGTCCCACGATGCACTGCTCCACTTGGCTGGGCCAACTAACAAACAAACAACAGCAAAGCAATTTAAAGAAGGTAAGTTAAAAAAGAACCAAACACACACAAACAGACTGTAATATCATTCAGTGACTTCAAACCCCCAAATTATTCCTTATCAAAAGGTAACAGTCTATATTGCTGCAGTCCAAACCAGACCAATATAAATCAGAACTTCGAATCATCTACAGTATGTCTACATTCTACAAAATAAGCACATAAAGAAGATGAACTACTTCACATTGTGCTCAATGTTTATGCCATCATCTGTTCAACACATGTAAAAAGCAGATCCAAGACTCCTCAAGGTTTATTCAAACATTTAATACAGTCTGCCTCCCTATCTGGAATGAGAAACAGTTGCTTTAGTTGTAATACTGCACATACAAGTTTACATGTGGCTATATATGACTTTTATTCTTCAATGTGATTACGCAGAAATATTGTATTTGTGAAACCTCATACTCTCTATGTAAAATTGTGGCTGCTGTTCTAACTACTGTAAATTGCATATTGCTCATTTTTGGTGTGGAAAGTCTGTACCACAAATAAAAGATATGAAGGCAGAACGACTGGGAATAGATGTTTAGAGGCTGATCTCAGTTTCCCCAATGACCAAGAATTAGTATTCATTAAGTTGCCATATCCTTTGTTGTATTACAAATATTTAATGTTTCAGGATTTGTTTTATTTGCACTTGAAAGGGTCATCAATGGGTGTTATGTTGGTCTGTCATATGAAAATATATTTGTAGCCGAAAATCATCTTTGTTGCTCAATTGTTTACAAAGCATGCTTTACATTTGTTCTGCTACATAGATAGCAGCCAACAATGCTCTTTTAAGTTATAAACATAAGTTACGATAAATATCACCATTTTTCTCACATTTTCTGGCTTGACATATTCATATCCCAGGTTCCTTGCTACATATTGAATTCCACATATAGCCTTTTACCTTAAAAACAAAAATGAATGGATTCATGCATTGATAAACAATGAAAGATGATGTACTTCGCACACCACTGAGATTGGCTTTAAACATGTATACTGTGGCCGGGTCCCGAGTACCGGCCACTTCACGTGTGCGGCAGCCATCTTGAAATGGTCTCCCGTGTTGGGAGGGTTAATACCCAGCGCCGGAGGGGTTAATGCTCTGGCGCTATGTGCCGCGGGCATAAGGAAGTGTTTTAAATGTGTTTATTAAAATAAAAATGTATGGTACAGTGTGTGCTGGGGCGCTGGGAGAGTAATACCCGGCGTCACAGCCATGAAGGGATTAATCCCCGGTGACTGTATAAAACTATATTGAATGAAATAAATGTAAAAATGAATGTGTATAAGCACTGCAGCGCTGGTAGTTAGCCGCCGTGCAGCAGCAAGGGTTAACCTCCGGCGTTAGGTGCTGGGTGTGTAGCTATGTGTAACTTTAATGTGTGTATAATGTAAATGTGTTTTCAAATTTAAGATGTATGTGTAGAGCATGTGTATGTATAACAAATAAAATGCACTCCCCTCGATTCAGCGGTGCTGCAAGAGCGGCCCTGGATCCTTCACCCTCCCGGCAGCCAGTTTCAGTGACCGTCGAAGGGACTTCCACTGTAGCTTCCTGAATGCAAGTAGATCCAGGATGTGCAGCGACTCCTGGGGGACCCGGAAGGCTAAATCGCTTGTTGGAGCTTAAAGAGCTTCAGCTAACGACAGGTCAGGGAGTGCTGCCGCGAACTCTGGCTGCTCTCCACTGGTACTATTTTCTTCCAGATGTGAGAGCTAGACCTCGGTGCAGGGTCCCTGGAGTAAAGTTTAGGTGGGAGATTTAAAAGATAAATCTCCAGCCTCAGACAGAATGGCACCAGGGAAGAGAGTGGGCTGAGACCCCACTCTCCCTGGCAGCTTGCGGACAGTGGAGAAGTACACCCACCCTCCTGCCACTAGCCTCTATGTAAAAAGGTGTTAACCTCTCTGGGCTGATTCACATGCAGGCTGCATGAATCAGTTCAGATTGGTTAAAGGGACAGGAGGATGGATTACCTCCTGCCAAGCTAGTCTCCAAAAACTGTATAAAAAGAGCACTGGTTTGAATTGAAATGTATTATTGTTCCATCTGACCTCCTGATCACTGGTACCTTAAACCAGTGTGAACTGTCCTTATCAAGACACTTGAGCTAATAAACATCACTTGCTTCAAGATCCTGCTTTGACAACTTCTTCCCTGCTGTTTTTTCTGCGACCTATAGATTAGACCCAAATCTAATCCATTTCCGACTGTTCTGAGGTTGAACCCAGTTTTCCAGTACCAACGCTTTGTTCCCAGCTACAACAGACAGGGTGGCATAGGCGGTCCATTCTGTCACATATACATTTTATTTAAAATATTAAAAATCAAATAATGCAATCTATGATATTCAAAATTTTACACAGTTAAAAGCAGGGAATGTCAACTGAATTTTGCTTCAATAGTGTAACCATTAACAACAGTGCCTCATAAATTCATATATCCTGATTGCACTGATGATTATTAAAAGCTATAAATTGTCCCAGAAGACAATCCTTCAGTAAAGGAAGAGAATGAAATTGCTTTAACACTGCACAATTGTATAGCAGAAGAGGAAGTGATGCAACCTTACAAACTGTGTTTCATCTGAATGTGGACTACAGGTTCCTTGTCTTACTAGATCGCAGACACATGCCCTGTATTAAAGTCGCAGTCCATTAAATTAAGGAACATTGTACCTACACCAAGAAAAAGCCTTTGATTGTGTCTCAGATGAATTCATATACAGGGCAATTTGAAAAATCAGTTTCAACTGAAAATATGTCACAGATAACAATAATACCAGGAGAAGGATTGTGTCAAGCCATGAAATATTTTGGCAAGTATGCTATCCGTTTATGTGTCTATAATCAGCTGTGCCTTCATTATAGGAAATTGGATGCAGTGGACTAATTTTGCCAAGCTGCTCAATAAAATGTTTTATACATCAGATGCATAGTTGTGTATATGTAGTGTTGCACTGGCAATGTTTTAGCTGCACCATTCTATAGTGAAAAATCACAAAGTGTATTTTCAGTAGTGATCTATGAGCATTTCTTCCACAGCTGAAAATTGCTGTTTAATATCTCTGCTTTTCTGGAGATTTTGCGGTTTGACATTCAGGGAAAAAAAAAAATTACAAATCACTGACTAATAAAGGTGAATTTGCTCTGTTAGGTAATTGTCAGATACCATTGATTCCACTAGAGTTGCATTTTCCAGTAGCTTTTTACCTGCCGGGCTAAATCGCTGTAAACAATAATCAGCGCTGACACCCTCTAATAAACTTTCATGGTTGGCTATGAGAACATATTTTCAGCTGTAGCTTCTAATGACATAATCTATACTGAAGAATAACCAGTGTGACACAACTCTTAACATCATCTTGAGAAAGCCACAGCAACCTAGTAAGTAAGATATGTCTGCAACTAATGTTGAATTCCTCGGTGAATGTCTGTACTGGTGAATGTCTGAAAGACTGACAGCTTTCAAATGCTTTTTATTGTCAGACAAGGCTGCTGTCACGCTTCTTTTTATCTGTTGTACAGAACTTCCTCTGATGCATGTGATTTAAGCACAAGATCAGAGAGAACTCTACTGTATTGTTTTGTGAATACTCACAGAACATGGCTTGTCTCTCTGCTCTGCACATTGTTTATTCTACCTGCAATACATCGGTGCTTCTTTGTCAGACATCCATAGTACAGCAAAGGGGCTCTGTATGTGTTCTATGAAACCAAGAGCTTTCTAGAGGCTCAAGTAACAAACTAGAATTTACAAGTTACAGAAACTGTGGAGGGGCCGACAACTTAGCAGCAAAATGTGAAGACAATGTGCTGCATGCAACTATATTACACCTAAAGATGTATGAAACCCCCTCATTTCTATTCTTAACGTCTGACCTGATATTATACGTCAAATTCCCAAATCTTGGCAAATCTTGAGAATCACAATTTTTATCAATAAAACAACTGAAATAATATATCTATCAACAAATGAATTAATTTCACCATATTTTGTAAATTATAGTGTTCTTGCAAAGTGGAAATGATTTTGCCCTCTTCCCAAAAATGTCATCCCCATCTAAATATGTGCACTCTCTACCCCTCTAACACATTTTAGTGATATTTATCATGAAATCTCATTTTTAGCATGGGTCCGCAAGACTAGGCTGTAATCATTTGCAGAACTACCATTGGTGCAGCAGGTCCTGGCAGATGCAGCACCTGCCCTCACCTCCTTCCCACCTAACTGCATCGGGGTCCACAGCTCGCTAGTTCCGCCTCTGACTGCACTGCAAAGAATACCCTCGCTCCATCCAACGTCTCCCATTAGCCTGTGCAATGGTGTGATTGTAATCTCAAAGCCATGCACTTTGCCAGAAGAAAATGTGAGTATTTTGATCTAAGCTGAGCTGTTTTGAAGCTATTGTATGGGCATTTAAGAAATTACAGCCACACCTGTATGGCTGGGAATTTTCAGTTGTAACTGATTGCAATCCTCTAAAATAGACTCTGCTGACCTTGACGATTACAATACAAAAAGTGTTGGAAATTGGGACAAATCAGTTTCAATTCAAAATATGTTACATATTACAATAATATTAGGTTTGTCTTGTGTTAAGCCCTGAAATATTCTGCTCAGTATGCTATGTGTTTAAGTTCCTGTAATCAGCTGTACATTCATTATAGGAAGTTGGATGCATTGATCTCATTTTTCCAACTGCTCTATAAGATGTATTATACATCAGTTGCTTAAATAAATACATATAGGTACAGTTAAAGTAGTGTTACACTGGCAATGTTTTAGCTGTGTTTTGCTACAGTGTAAAATCACTAAATTTATTGTTATTTGTAATTTTTGAACCGTCTACATCTGCAAATCTCTGTTTAAAATGACTACTTTTGGGCAGTTTTCTAGCAATGATGTGGTTTGACATTAAGGAAATGTCTAAGATAGAATCTGCATCCCTGGATATTGTGACAGCTGCCCAAAATGTAAATGCTATATTAATTCTAGATAATCATAATAATGTCTTCTTGTTATTGTGTCAAGTAAACGGCAGATAATCAGTATGTTAGCTAGGGCAGTTTTGCTTATATTAGAACTCCGGTATAAAATTAGGATTAGACTATGGTAGATACAGATAAATTGACCGTATCTACAATTGTCTGGGCTGCTATTGCAGTGGAAGAGGGGGAGACCACATATGGACACAGAAGATGGTTGGTGGGACCAGAGAAGCATAGATAGCTCCTGGTGCTCTAATTCTTTTATAATGTCAGACAAGAAATTAAACAAATGTGAAAAATAGCACAGGCTATTATTAAAAATAATGCAAAAAAAAAAGCAAAACAAAAAAAAAACCAACTATTTACTGCACCGAATGTGTTGTTGGATATGGTTTTGGTGTTCACTGTGCTTCAAAGTTAAACAAAATCAACAGAAGAAAGCAGTTGTGTGCCAATGTGGATTTAAGCCTAATTTTAATAAACAATTCTTGGATTGAAAAAAGTACAAAATGTGTAATTGTGAACACTGTGGGTACATGCATTGCCTATATTACTTTGCTGAAAGATAATGTTTTGAAGAACACAAGCTGTTTTTCAATGTAACTTCTTCTCCCCGAGAGTTATGGATCATTAGAGGTTCTAGTAGATGTTGACAACATTAATGAAAATGTAATTAGTTTTCTTCTCTGCACAGAATATTAAATTATTATTCGTAACACTCTTCTGTTTTTTTTCCACTATGCTATCAAAACTGTTATTTTATAATATGTTGGTGCTACTTTACAAGAAACAAAAATTTTCTCAGCCATTTATTCTTTTCAGGCTTGGACTAGGGAAGTCATTACTGGAGAATTCCCTGCAGGGTAACAAACAAATATGATTTCTATTAGCTCATTTAAAACAAAGGTGTGTCCTAACATTTCCCCTAAATATGTGTATAGGGTCCTCTTATTAAAGATCAGTTTTAACTGCTATAACACTAGTTAAATATCTGGTCATCACAGGGACAGTTCATGAAGCAAGCAATAGCAAAAGATTAAGTTGCCCCTGACTGGCCACAGTACATTTATATAGTGTTGGGTACTCTATGTCCCTAAACATACATATATTTAGTATAGCAGATAAGGTTAGACAGTGAGAGCCCAAGGGTACATTTCTACAATCACCAGCATACAGTTATCAAAGGGAAGTACCCATAGTTTCGGCTGTGGGGGAAGCAACTCTCGTGATGTCATGATGAGGTCATCAGTAATTTGATGTGTTGCTGGGCCACCAATAGCTGTGTTAAGAAGTCAGAACCAGACCGTAAACCAGTGAACGCAGCAACATCCAATTAATCTTCAAGCATAAATGACCCTTACTACAACCTACGATGTCATGGGAGGAATGGGGAGGGGAATAAGCGAATGCACATAGAAAATATATAAAAATATAAGGGTGTGCTAAGCTTGAATGCAAGCAGCAGCATCTGATTCAACCTTTAGAAATCTCATAAGTACGTGTTTTTCTCTCATATCACTCTCACCAGTTACAGGTAAGGTGTAAGTGCCGATTACTAGTGATGACTTTTGCGTATCCATGCTAATACATGTGTTTGAAATCAGAAGCAACTGTAAAAATGGATGTTATTTACAGTAGACATTCAGAACATCCTAATAAATGAAATTTATGGGTGGGGCTGTGAAGGAGCTCTTGTATTTCCGCTGATGACGCAGTCACAGTTGGCGGAGCTTGAGCCACACATAATGGCCAATAGCATTCCACTGCTGTTTACATACACCAGACTTAAGCGCAGATTAAGATATGAACCTGCTGAAAGCCACAGCATTTCAAACACAGAAATTGTCTCTCACATGTGGCATTTGGCAGAGATCATTGCAAACAAAGGAAAAACATGTGTTCACAGGACAGGAAGTCACAGCTAAGAATTACAGAGCAGTGAGTCATCATTGCAGGCAGTGTCCAGTTGTGGGAGTTGTGGCAGAGGTCAAAACCCCCACCTGTAGCAATGTATTCTGGGTAAAGGTGTAAAAACTCCTGAAGCAGGCAAAGCTGTCTCTTTGCTACATACACCTCTCTTCACTGAACATCACACTGCAACATTCCACTGTACATTTTATCCTGCAATAACTTCTCTGTATTACTTAACTTTTACCTGCATCTTATATACTCTGCCCATCTATTTCTATTAACTTTCCTAATATTTGCTTGCATGTATTTCTATTAACTTTCCTCTGAATCTTTAACTCTAATCCTGCTCTCTAACTATTTCCATAAGTGACTCTTTCTTAATCTGTAACTGTATTAATCTTATAAATTACATTTTATATACAAATATATATATCCCTGCAATTTAATTAACTTTAACAAAGGCTGGCTTTTTATCACAAAACCATGCTTCTCACACAGCCCTTTCCACCCTCCTCAGGCAGGCTATTGTTTCCAGGCCTGTATTATCCCTTAGGCCTGACCACATGTTACACACACATGCGCCATGCTAACTTTCTATCGCACTCTCTCATTCATATCTTTCTCTCTCTCATTTAATCTTTCTTTATATCCCACTTAAACACATTTCTCTTTACACATTTAAACACACACAATCATGTGCTTGCAATCTTTCTTTCTGTCTCTTTCTCATCTAAATACACACAAACATGTGCTTGTTTAAACACATACTCTTCATAAATACATTTCTCTTCCTCTTCTTACATTCATACACACATGACACAAAGAACAATGACTGATAAACACCCATATACACTTTCTGTCTTACTACAGCATGTACACTAGCGCATATATATATAAATATATATATATATATATATATATATATATATATAGAGAGAGAGAGAGAGAGAGATTATATACCCACTTCTGAAATATTATCATGCCTGTTGACTCTATAATGTATTATCTGTATTGTATGTATGCATTTATGTATTGTTTGTTTGATTATCTTTGTAAAGTAAAAGACTTGTACCTTTCTGTCTGTTTTGTATGTTTAGATTACTAGAATGAATAGGATGATGGATGTTTATATAGGTAATGCAGTATAGTGAAGTAAATGATAGATTGGTATTTATTTAGCGATTAACACATAATGGTGGGCTATCTGACGTGGAGGTCAATAGATGTGCTTAGGCAGTATATAGCCTTGTCAAACAGAGGGATCGCGTAAGTCCCTTTTACGGATTTCTAGTTGGGATGCATAGGCATAACAACTGGAATACCTTGTTTACAGTTGGCATGGTATGAGGCAAAAGCTCAAAAGGTTGAGTGAAATAATGCCTCTAAAGCACATCTGAGATATCACGGGTGCGTATTATTCAACGTGACTAAAATAGCGAAAAAGATGCCAATTGCGTTATATCCCAATAATTAATGAGATTAGTTATTAATAAGATCAAAGGTATGGTAGCATAATTATGGTGGAACACAGGATCCTATAACAGGGGCGAATACACTTTTTTAAAAATATTTTGTCCTTAATAACTGGGGGCCTGATTACTGATCTTATCTTGTGCAGAAGTTGCAATGCGTATTTTAAGAACAAACGGGGAGATAAAAAAGTCACGATTCAACAAGGACGGAAGTTCAAATCCATGCCCACTTAAATCATTTACGCAACGGAAAATAGGTTGCAACAGATCTTATGCAGTCAATTCATTTTAAGATGATCCGCTTCTTTATATCCACTTCTTATTTGAAGGTTAAACAGTGTTACATAACGGCAAATGTGGGAGGTGCAAAGGGTTTGTTTACGAATTTAAAGACACAATTGGAGTGTATTGTGCAGAACTGTTATTACCTAATTATTCGTTTTTACATTTACATACTTATATAATTTTGGGCAAATCACTTTGAAGTGTTAAATGAGCTAAATCAACACACTTTCTTATTCACCTGCATGAAAGAACATGTCACAAACATGCTCCCAGCTGCCGTGACTTTGGAGTGTTTGCTATATGAGGTTGCACACGATTTCAGCCCGCAGTCTCTCTCCACCTATCAAACAGGTTATAGACCTACTGAATTGCCCCCAAACAGCACTCACACCCCCAGACACTTCAGGTTTGCCACAACCTTTTGAATATGGGCAATAGGACCCCAATATACTGTCCCACACTGGCACACAAGGCTTCTAGCTATCCACAGACTAGCAAGACCCACACCAGCAAGCACAGGGTTAACTCTTCACACCTCCAGACTGTTACAGAAATGTAAATGCAAGCACACACAGCTTGTTTATCAAATGTATCAACAAATCACACACTGGGTTAACTTGGTTGAGCTATTTCTTCTTAACAGACTAATAGATTTGTTAGAGTATCAAGGACGCAACATATTAAATTATAGATTTAATATACAAAAGTACATGGCATACAGATATAAAAAATAATGAATAAACAATTCATAGATTGACATACACAAGCAAAACAGTTTAAAATAGCTTTCACTTTCATGAATTTCATACTCTGTGCTGTGGGAAATTTGGCAAGGAAGATGGACAGCTATTCAATGTGAATTGATTTCCCAAAAAGTCTGACAATTTTCTGTGTCTCGTCTCAACATTTTAAAGACCTGTCTCTGCCCCCAGGCGGTTGTGACCTGCGACACTTTTTTCAATCACCATTTGCAAGTTGCCTGATTTACTAACCAATTCTACTATGTGATCTAACTTTTCTGTAGAGCATCACTTTGATCCAATTTTATCATTAATAAATCTCCTATGACTCTGTCCATCTTTTGATACCAAACATGTTGAATTTTTGACAATGTGACATACCTTTTCCAAAGATATGTGATTTTAGCTGTTCCCGGATACACACCGTACCTGCCATTCACAACTCTGGTGTGATTTCTGCTCCTCAGTATGGAGTGTTACACAGAATATGGAATTTGAAGACATCTTCTTTGAAGTTCATATTTCTATATACTTGTATAGTCCATCACATGCTTTCCTTGGCTGCAAGATTCTCACCTAGGAATATGGCTCTCTCTCTAATTCACACCTAATGGTTCTATAGTGTTTACACTGCTTATTAAAAGGAAGTTAGTGAGGATGTGGAATACAAGATCAAACACAATGGATGTCTGTGATCTGGATATCTTAAGCAGGTCTCCTCACAAAAGGGTTTGCTCAACCTAATAACCTCCTACTGAGCTAATTGTTTCCTTTTTAAAAACATTTGGTCAAACATTTATCTGAGTTGAAAATCAGGTTCACGCCTATGTATGAATGTAATATTTTATTTGGGCCCTGACCTTCAATGTTCTATTTCATCATATCAGATTTATGCTCTCATCCTGACAGATCGTGTAATGTGTTTGAGTTGAACTGCGAGTGTGGATGCAAATGCATCTTGCAATAATAAAATGCTAGCATAAATAAACATGTATATTAAAATAAATATTAGTGTATTATAAAAATTTATAACATTAACTTTACAAAATGCGTAGTGTACTCTTCTATAATCAATCAGGGCTGCCGAGAGGGGGGGGGGGGCGGGTACATTTTACCCGGGCCCGGCCATGCCAGGGGGCCGGGACCCTACTGCTGATTTAAAATTCTCTTTTTTTTTTTCATTTTTTATTTTTTTATTCTGTTGGCGGCGGTAGCTGGAAGAAAAAAAAAAACATACCGACGCGATCGTGGCGGCAGTGTCCATGCTCTGCTCTCTTATCCATTCACACTGACTGCCGGGCGTGACGTCCTCAAGTCACGCCCATCAGTCAGTGAGGAGCGCCGCAGCCAGGACCAAGCCAGAAGAAAGAAGAGCAGACAGAAGAGAAGAAGAGAAAAAGAAAGAAGCTGACAAAGGTAAGCAAAGAAATGGAGAGGTAAGGGGAGGAAAGAACAGAAAGGGACAGTACTATAAAGAAAGGGGAGAGAGGCACAGAGGGGAAAAAAACGTGTAAGAGAGGCACAAAGGAAAATAAAAGTGTAAGAGAGGCACAAAGGAAAATAAAAGGGGAAGATGCACAGAGGAAAATAAAAGGGAAAGAGAGGCACAAAGGAAAATAAAAGGGGAAGAGAGGCACAGAGGAAAATAAAAGGGGAAGAGAGGCACAAAGGAAAATAATAGGGGGAGAGAGGCACAGAGTGAAAAAAAGGGGGAGAGAGGCACAGAGGGAAAAAGAAGGGGGGAGAGCAGCATGGAGGGCACAGTGTGAGCATAAGGGGGCACAGTGTAGTTGTGTAGAAGGGGCACAGTAATGTGTGTGTGTGATGGCACAGGGGGCTTGTTGCAATGTAGTGATGTAGGTGGTGGCTAATTAATGGGTGCTATTTTGTTTGTAGGATGATGGTGAGGCAATTTAAAAGTGGGGACTATTAATTTAAGATGGGGTGGTTTGGGGGCTATTGAATGTTGGGGTGAGTTTGGGGAGAATGAGGTCTATTTATTAAATGTGACTATGAATTATTTAATGGCAGTGATGGTTGCGGGAAATAGGTATTGCTGGGGCTGTTTGCAGGAAGGAAAATAGGTTTATTTATTAAATGTGAATACTATTATTTTAATGTTGGGGCTGGAGGAAGGCCTAATTATTAATCATGGGTCCTATTGATTTAACGCCGGGGCTGGCTGTAATTTTCTAAATGTAGCCATTTTTTTCCCAAATAGGTCCTCCAACATACCAGGTTCCGGACAAGCCGCAACTAAAGAAAGCAGCATTCACAGGTGGTGAAAGTGAGAAGAACAGGTAGGAGAGAGCAGCAGAGTGTGTGAAATGTTGTGATTCTAGTAGGGACAATGGCAATTTTTGGTGAGTGTTGTGCCCAATGTAAGGTGCAGGCCAAGACTGAACTCTTTGTGTACACACTGCATTCTTTCTATACTACACTGTGGTGCTAGATGTCTTAAAAGTCAGGAGTGCTGGGACATATGTCACGCTCTGGTGAATTCAGGACCTAGTGATTTTGATGTGCTAGCCAAGCCCCAATGGTGCATTGCCACGCCCCTAAATGTATGACCACACCCCCGAAAATTGTTGCACCGCCGTTAGGCTAGCCACGCCCCAACGGCGCATTGCCACGCCCCTGAATGTATGGCCACACCCCAAAAATGTTTGCACTGCCGTTAGGCTAGCTACACCCCAATGAGGCATTGACACACCCCTGAATGTATGATCACACCCGCGAAACTTTTTGCGCCGCAAAATTTTTTGGGCTTACTCGACTATGAGGGGGTCCCCATGAATTTGTTGCACTGGGCCCTGAATTCCTCTTGGCAGCCCTGTAATCAATTCATAGGAGAGCACATAGTAGTGTAAAGGGCGTAGTCAGAAATCAAACTCATGACTCCATTGTTGGAAGGTGGATTAGCTAACATCTAAGGCAACATTCAATTAGAAAAATAAATACATTCTATAGACTAGAGCGGGAAGCACAACAATACAGCATGCGTGCAACAGATGTAAGAGCTAGATAATAGTGCTTTAAACCAAAAGTAAACATAACACTGGCACTCTTCCTCCTTACAACAAATATATGCCAGCTAACATCTGCACAGTTACCTTAGTGGTTTGTACTTCTGTCTCACAGCATTGACGTCATGAGTTCAAATACCAAACATGGCCTTAACATCTGTGTGCAGCTTGTGGGCCTGAATCATTAAGGAAAGGAACACAGGAGGAACTTTAGCCACAACAACCGATATTTGGACTTTGCAAGGCGTAGTATTAGGATAGTATTTAGCAAATAAGGAAAGCAATGGTTTATTTGCATGTAACACACAAACACTTGATAGCTTGATTTTTACTCTGACGTTTAAAAGCGATCTACTACACACTCTACCACAATGATAAATCTCCCCCTCAAATGCATCTTTATTAGGCCAAGGTGCATTTTTTATTTATTACAATGTTTTACTTTCAAAAAAGATTCAGGCCTACAGGACACATTCACATTATTATGTGCATGCTGACATCTATTACTATGAATGACCTAAGACTCAGAGGGGTTGGGTTGATTTTGAGGAGACAGGCTCCTTGGAGTTAAATGCAACATTGTCTTGAAACCTTGTTTTTTCTGCATCTACGGCTTGTATGTTATGTTATGTACTCAGCTTTACAAAAACATCAATGCAGACCACAGTTGAGCAGCATGGTGCTTTAGTCACTAGCACTTCTGCCTTATAGCACTACAGCCATGAGTTCAATTCCCAACCATGGCCTTATCTATGTGGAGTTTGTATGTTCTCTTCCATGTTTGCGTGGGTCTACTCTGACATTCTAAATTGATGTACAATATGCTCTTTCTCAAATTTAAATATGACCTCATATTTAACATTCACCTCCCCCTTCAATGCAACATGGTTTTGGGAAGGTGTTAATTTTGTATGGCATTTGGCATATATCTTCCTTAATGATTCTGGCCTCCAGGGCACATTATGTGTAGGCTATTATTGCGAATGGGCTACCTCTTGGAGGGGGGGTTGTTGGTTGAGGGCACACATTCTTTTTTGTGAAATGCAGCTAGCAATTGAAAACCTTTTTTCTACTGCTTGTATGTTATGTCCCCATCTTGTATAGAAAAATACTGCAGCCAACACTGGGTCAGCATGGTGGCTTAGTGGCTAGCATCTCTGCCTCCCAGTGCTGGTGTCATGAGTTTGAATCCTGACCATTGATTTATCTGTGTGGAGTTAGTATGTTCTCCCAATTTTAGTGTGGGTTTCCTCGCAAAATCAAAAGACATAATAGTATCTTCATTTGCTGCTAACAAATTGACTCGAGTCTGTTTGTGTTGTGACTTTTACATTGTAAGCTCTGTTGGGACAGATTGCTTTTTCTGTACAGTGAGGCAGAATTACTAGTGCTATATAAATGTTGTGATGAAGTAGTAGTAACGAAACAATCTAGCTTAAATGTTATTATTGTTTTATTGAAATCTCCATTCTTTATTGTCTTAATACCCACATGTTCTGCAATTGTAATATATTAATAAAGACAAACACACCAATGATTGTGTTTGATTATATTATATTAATTCAAAACTTTAGAAAACCAAAAATATAGGTAAATTAATTAAACAAAAAAATTTAACCATAAAGTTTGTCCAATAATTTAGTCAATACACTTGAAAGCTTGGGATTGGATTCTAAGATGGTTGAATGGACAAGATCATGGTTGCAGGATAGAAAACAGAGAGTTATAATAAATGGAGTGCATTCACAGGAGGGAAAGGTTACCAGTGGAGTACCCCAAGGATCTGTACTTGGGCCACTGCTTTTTAATATCTTTATTGGAAACATTGCAAATGGTATTAAAGGGAAGTATACCTTTTTGCAGATGACACAAAGATATGCAACAGGGTAGACACACCAGGAGGGGTAAAACAAATGATTGATGATCTAGGTAGACTAGAGGAATGGCGAAGAGAGTGGCAACTACAGTTTAATGCCAAAAAATGTAAAATCATGCACTTGGGTCTCAAAAATCCAAAAGCTAAATAAAGAATTAATGGCATAATAATGGAAACCTCTGAAGAGAAAAGGGATCTAGGAGTCACTATTTCAGGTGACTTAAAGGCAGGTAAGCAATGTAACAAAGCAATGAGGAAGGCAAGTCAGATGCTTGGTTGCATAGGGAGAGGAATCAGCAACAGAAAGAAAGAAGTAATAATGCCACTGTATAGGTCATTGTTACAGCATCATCTAGAATACTGTGCTCAATTCTGGAGGCCATATCTGCAGAATGATATAAATACATTATAGACTGTACAAAACAGTGCAACTAAAATGGTGCATGGCCTACAGCACATATATTACCCGGAAAGACTCAAATTTCTTAATATGTACAGTTTTGAGCAGAGAAGGGAAAGGGGGATATAAACTTTCAAATATATGAAGGGTTTGAACAAGGTACAGGAGGGAAACATTCTTCAAAGGAAGAGAAGTAACACAAGGACATGCACTGAAACTGGAGGGAAGTAGGTTCAGAGGAAATTTGAGGAAAAACTACTTCACAGAAAGGGTAGTGGATAAGTGGAATAGCCTCCCAACAGCGGTTGTAGAATCAAATACAGTAGAGCAGTTTAAACATGCTTCGGATAGACATATGAATATCCTTATAAAGAATAAATGATCAAATGTGGTTTAAGGTACCATATGGATGTTGGTTTTATCCCATGGTTAGAGGTGTTGCAGGGCAGGTTGTGCTGGAACCAATAATGGTTATCTTCTTTATCTGTTGAAAATATTAGAGAAAAAGAGATCAACCTTAGGCCATTTTGAAACAAAATATTACTTGAATGTGTGTACTTTGTACACACCTGTATTTTCAAGCTGTAAAATCTACAATTTCTGATGCCTTTACTGAAACGCAGGTCTCCCAATAACCAAAAAGGAATAACATTGTTAACTATAGATACTTACATGCTTACAAAGGCAACTCCTTCATGTCCTGTTCCTCCTCTATGAAATGATTCTTGGCACACCTTCTTGGTGCTCCAGCTGTCAGCTGGGTCATAAGGTCTATTGGAATAAATTACACACATTTAGCTATTTAATGAAATGGTGTCTGTTCTCACTTATCCTCAAAATGAAAGAGATTATCTTTGATAAGGTATCTCCATTAGAACACATTGACAAATCAGTGCCTTAAAATCAATAAACAGACACAACACTTACTTTATTTACCTAGGCAGAAAAGAACATTCACATAGTAAGATATATTATTAACACAGACTATGGTTGATTAATGTTTATTTTTCAGGTAAGGCCTGGTAGTACATCAATGAAATACTTTAGTTTGCTATTTTTTACAGCTAAGCTCTAAAAGTCAACCATCAACATTAGTTTTAAAAGTGCTATAGCTAGAAAACCTCAACAGGAGCAGAGGCAGCCCTTACAGCCCGATTACAAAATATTTGCAGATTTTAAAGGTAAGCATTTTTTTTCACTTAAAACTGTCTGGTGCATGCATTTGTATATGTTTTGAAAAATAAAACATAATTTATTTTCATCACCAAACAACAATTGTATTTTTAGGATGTTAGAGAGTTTAAAAAGTGTTACATAAACCATAATAGAAAAAGATTTTACCTTGCAAATCAGTCTGGAACCTGAGGAGGCCTGACTCCACAGTTTCAGGAGGGCTAGAGATCTGTTGGATAAATATGTAACATGGGGTAGTTCCAAAACACATTAGAATCATCTTAATAGATATTAGATTGAAAAGCTTCACAACACCCCCCCCCCCCCCCAGAAAAAAAAATTTGGTTTAAAAATTAAAATACAAAAAACAGACATGTTAAAATGCACATTACATATGAAAATAGATATGCACTGTTATTGTGGAACATAAGAGTATCTTACAAACACAAACTTTTAAAGTGTCTATAAAAGTGTAAGAGAAAACATAACTATCAATACAAATAAAAGTCCACTAAAGAAATACACACCAGTAAATTCCACTATAGACTCCTAACCAGTGTAAAGAGTGCATTAACCAGTCTTTTATAGTGGATTGTAATGAGACAAGTATATGCAGGTGTATGGCCCACAGTGGTATCAGATGAGGAGATCTGACGCTGGGTCTATGCAACGCTGTTTATGAATATCTGTTACTTAATTTTAAACTGATTAAAAATGTTTGTGTTTATTTCTGATTGTGATTTATTCTGAGATGCATTTGCATAGACATTCTTATTTTACATTTTTGAAGAAAAAAAGATCCTTCCTGTCGGTAATTAAGAAGGTGTATGCAATTGTTCATTTAGTTATGCTCATTAGCACTTTAGGTTGCCACTACTGCCTGTGTTGTGATGTATGTTTGTTTCCATCTGAAGTCATGAGTCATGTGTTCATGGCTCATGGGACATGAGTCATGCCTGTTTCTGTGTGGACTTTATATATCCCCATGTTTCTGTGGGTTTACTCCAATGTGTCACTTATAGAGGAGTGTGCTAGTATATGTTTGGTGTTGGCTCTGTCTATAGAGTATTGTATTGTGCATGTATATTTTTGATTGCGAATTATTAGCCGTTGAATTCGCATCCACATTTATTTTTATTTAATCTAATAGAACATTCAAACATGGTGCTTGTCATTCAAATCTATATAATGTATGAAATGCGCAATCTGCACGTTGCCTTAGTGGTTAGACAATCCACATTTTATCAGAGGGGTCATGAATTCGATTCCTGACACATTTTATGAAATATGCCTATTGTTGAAATTTGTGTGGAGATACAACAGAGTCAAGCAGCTGTTCCAAATAAAGTAACTCCAAACAAATAGAAAATATCCACAGCTAAAAACAAACAACACCAATGTTCCAAAAAAAATGCAGAAGGCAAAAAATGACAAACAATTTAAAGTCCAACTATTATTATAATTACTATTATTACATTATACATCAATTAATTTGCATTGCAAATTATTAAAACTGCATGGATTTAGGGCATAAATATTTCATTGTATAATTAATGAAAAATTAAAAAAGAAAAAAGTTTGTTAAGAGAGAAGTGTATGGAGGTGTATGTTGTGCATAGTTTGTTTGATTATGGGTTTTAAAAAGCAAACATTGTTTTTTCAACAGTTTAGTGTGGTGGCTTATTTGGCGCTGCTGGTGTGTGTAATTCTTAATTTTTCATAGTAACACTTTAGCCTGCCAGTAGCACTTTACTTGCATGCAATGGTGTATTGTTGAGCTTTTCATTCTAGTCTATAGCATGCACATATTGTTTCCATCTGCACGTTGGTTTAGTGGTTAGACAATCCATCCTTCCAACAGTGGGGTTATGAGTTTGAATCCTCAGTCCAATGTTTGTGTGGGTTTCCTAAGTGTCCCTTATGGAAGTTTACACATGGTTTATGTTCGCACATTTTATCTATATAGTTTTAATAAATGAAACTGTAATGCCTTTTATTTATACTAGCGTATTATTAGCCGTTTAAAAAATAATATCACACAAGGTGTAGGCTAACTATTAGATATTACACATCAACCACTTCACATTGCAATTTATTACAGCTGTGCATCCTCTATGCTTGTTTTAAAAAAATAGTACATTGTTTAATGTTTGACATTTATATAAAGTTAACAAAAAAAAAATTCAGAGTGAAGATGTTAAGATGTATGTTGTGCATATTTAGTTGTGAGTGTTTTAAACAAATAATGCTTTTTTTACTCTTTAGTGTTGTTGTTCAGTACTGCTGCTATAGCTTTTTTGGACTTAAACATGATCCCGAGCTTTCTTAAGTTTAAGCAAGAAGTTAAGAAAAACGCTAAGCATTTCTTCTTATAAATCCAACCGATCCGGAGGTAAACGCCTACTCTTCTTAAGTCATTGCGATCTCCGCCCATTCCCCTCCCTTTCTAACCCTCTTTTCTTAAATGGTCGGAAAGCTTCTTAAGTGCAATTAAGAAGGATTTTCATCTTAACGTAAGAAGTTATTAACTTACGCAACAGATTTTCCTCCTTATCTCCCTTTTTTGGGCATGCGCAGAGACGATTTTCAAATTATCCACAAAAAACGGCAGATAAGATCAGTAATGAATCATTACCTGTATTATTAACAGGTAACTTTAATAGCTTTTTCTTTCCTTTTATGCTATCTTTGGGACTTTATATTCCACATATATACTGGAAGTATTCTGCATTGTCTGGTATATCTCTGTATTGTCTGTAAGAGCAGAGTGTACATAGACCTTTATTCAACAGCCATATCTTTACATCTGCTCCTTGTTGAAATTCGGATGTGTGTCTTCACGATTTTCCCTGCATTTTTAGGAAAAGGCACAATACGTTCATTTTGTGTGCCATAATGAATCAAGCCCAGAATGTTACCAAGACGTTTTAAAAAATAAATATTATAAAAAATTCTTTCTGTCATCAACACCTAGGGGTAAATGTATCAAGCTGAGAGTTTTCCAGCGGGTTTGAAAAACCAATCAGATTCTATCTATCATTTCTTTAGTGCATTCTACAAAATAACAGCTAGAATCTGATTGGTTGCTATAGGTAACATCTCCACTTTTCAAACCTGCCGGAAACTCTCAGCTTGATACATTTACCCCCTAGTGTGTGACACTTATGCACTTTATGTCTCACACTCAAATGTGTGAAGGTTACCCTGTAAAATCGTTCTGCCAAACCCCTCCAAATTATGGCAGAATCACACGCTTGTCTTCCTAGTCCAGTCCCTACTTTTCCCCAAATCTAAGAATTTGGATACAGTAGTATTTCATAAAGTGTGGGAAGGGCAGAATTAAAAAATAGTTCTTGATATCTCTAAACTAACTAGGGGAAGAATAATAGAACATATTGTTCTCACATTTTAAATAATATTTCCATATACAATATAATGTCCATAGGTTAAAATATATTTATCTAAAGTGCTACCAAAGGAAAGCTTGATTTGTCCTGAAAAATATCAAATTTAATACTTACTTGCATGGATTAAGAAATTTTCACATAAACTAGTTGAGAAGAGTGATGATTAAGGTGGTGAGTGGTGGACAGTGAATAGTAGTGAACAGAGCAATTCAATAGTAGAAAATAAAAAGTAATTAGGAACCCAAAGCTTTTCCAGTTTTAATAGCAGGGCCAGTGTTATTCTCTGTTATGTATAAAAAGGGAAAAAACAAGAAGTACAACATTCCACCCACCACTTATAATGATATGGGGCATCTGAACTTGTCAGGCCTGATATTATACTAGTAAAAGACACCTACAAGAAACTTATCCCCACCTTTACAGCAAACTCCATGGTGCAAAGCATGTGTACTCTTTCAGGTCCTTCTGGGCTATGAATTCCTGGGAAATATTTCACTGGGACCTCAAGAATACTGCTTCTTTTCTTCCACATATCTGTCTGCTTTATTGCACACAGTTTTTGATGGTCATTTTGAACCTTTAAATCTATGTTCTTATTCAGTAACCCATACCTCCCAACTGTCCCGATTCCGACTAGACAGTTCTGAATTGAGGGTACTGTCCTGTGATCAGCACCTTTGACCTTACTTGCAGGAAGTTGGGAGGTACCATGGTGAGCTGGTGACTCCTCACCCTCACTTATAAAGCTCTCTTTAATTCTACTGCTCCATATCTCTCCAACCTCATCTTCACTTATATTCCTTCTCGCTCCCTGCGGTCATCCAATGACCGTCGCATTACCTCCCATCTGGTCACCACCTCTCATTTCCGCATTCAAGACTTGTCCCGTGCTGCCCCCTTTCAATGGAACATTCTCCCCCGTTCTATCAGGCATTCACCTAGTCTGTCAGATTTCAAACGCTCCCTTAAAACCCACCTGTTCAGGTTAGCCTACCCTTCCTCCGCCTAACCCTGCCCTCCTTCAACCCTCTTCTCTCGCACTCTAACTAACCTTTCTATACCTCACCCCTCTTTTTTTCTCCTTGCTCCTTTCCCCTCAATGTTCTTGTTCCTCACCCCATCTTCCCACAGTCAGTCTCCCCCTCACCCATAGGTCTTTCCTCGTGTCCTCCTTCTCTTGTAACTTTGCCCTTAGCCCTCATCTTTTTTCCATTTCGTCTTGACTCCTGCCCCTACCTTTCATCCTCTCCAGTGCCTCCTCTTCTCCATCTCTGCCCAGATCCTGTAAGTGTAGCCCACTCTACTCGTCACAGGCAAAACCCTTTATTCACCCCCCACCTCTCTCCTTACCTTCCTACCTGTACCTTGGAATTCACTTTTCCTATCTGTACACTGGAATTCACTTTTACCTCTTTGCCCTATGTATTTCTCTCTGCTAAATTGGTACTTGTTTACACATATTGCACTTTGTCTATAATTTTTACACTTTGCTTTTACTGCATTTTGTTTTGTACTACCTTGTATGCCATGTACTGTATGCTATGTATTGTCACCCTCTACTGTTATCCCAAGCTCTATGTATGGCGCTGTGGACCCTTTGTGGCACCTCATAAATAAAAGATAATGATAATAATGGGTACCAAGAGGCATGCATCTCTGGTGCCTGTAGCAATTTAAAGGTGATTTTTGGGGATGGAATGAGTGTTGGAGGTGGCCTAGTGCTTAAGAGCTTATGCAATCATGGCTATTGCACCATGACCACGTGCCCCTAACATGACACAGACATGGTCGTAATGTGATAATGTGATTCCGGAGCTGTATCCCAATTTAAATATTCACAATGTTGGTAGGCATAGTAACCTAACAGATCAGCCACAGGTTTTTTTGCCTAATTTGGTGTGTAGGTTTCATGAGTCCTTTGTGGAAACTGATTAAGTCATTGCTTACAACTGTGTTCCTCTTATGACTAGTTAAAACAAAGAGTTGCCTATTTAATTATTTTAGCTGTTGTCTGTACAACAACAAATCTTGCTGAGGAACAGCGCTTTAGTTTGTCTTCTGTTCTGGTACTTAGTTTGCATGTCAGTAGTTTCCTGGTAAGACTTCTTTGGGTCAACATCCCTTGGTACTTCTGCAATAGAGTCCTCTTGTGAGAAGCAGAATAGCCATTAGACTCTGCATTTATGGAACTTACCAGAGATCAGATTTTAACATTTTTCCAATATAATAGAGAAGGGCTTCTTATGGTCTTTATATCTAAAAGAAAGAAAAGAAATATTTAAACTACAAAAACGTTTGATTTGTTTGAACAAAGTACACATACTTTCCCACTATAGCATTAGTGGATACACTCCCAGGATTTTCTTTTATGGTACCAAAGCACATTGTATTGCTTCATTTGATTTTATAAAATTCAAAAAAATCACAATGGAACAATGTTAGGCTTATGTGGAAGGGAATATGCACTCACGACCAGCAGTGTGTGCACATCTCTATAGAGTGTGAAGAGTCAGATAAATCATGTAGGTGTGTACACATAAATCTACATGCTCATCAGGACCTTCAGTGGTTGGTAAAATCGTTACAGAAATCGCATCTGCAGTAATTTTCTGTAGTGTGTACCCAGTTTTAAACTGTATGGCAAGGAGATGTACTGTAAGTCTTCTGAGTCAACTTCATTGTAAACAATGAGGGATAATTAGTTTTTGTTCAGATACAGTGGCAATTATATTGCAGCACAATAAGCAAACAATTGTGTTGCATATGAACATTGTTATTGCAGAGTAAATAGTAACTAATTTGAGAGTACACAATATTAGGTTCCATACGCTGAAGATTTTCAGTAAAATGGAACAGTTAAAAAAATTAATTCTGTATAATTTTCTGAGGTGGGCAAAACCTCTTCTAACGGTTGATAAACTAACTATTGAAAAGAACAGAACATCCAAGTGCAGTGGTTTATTGACATATCCCCAGAGATGTACCCTTAAACACTTACACTAATTAAAGAATCTGCAAATACAAGCCCTAACTAGTCTTTCATGAGACAAGAATTAATTGTCTTCTTTTATATGTCTTGCCTTTCTTTGACATTCATGACCATCTCAGTTTGTTTACTTAGTGCAGATACACATTGCAAGATAGACTTTATTTTTAATTATGCAGTGTTTTATAACTCCCATATGCATTGTATTTGTATAATGAAGGTAGATGTGTATGAAGTTCCTAATTTAACTGAAATGTAAGAAAATAAACAGCTGCAAAAGGAGAATTTCTAAACTATGTGCTATTTACTATTTCTACAGTATTTCACTACTTTGAAATATAAGGATACCACAAGTCACTGAGTCCTATGGGAGATTACAGTAGAGATTGCATTATTTATTACAATACACTTAAATTAAACACACCCCACACGAATGCACACCATGAAACCTACAAGGCCTGATTCATTAAAGAACGTAATTTCCGATATGTGCATATTTTGTGTAAAATCGATCAGCACGTGCCCAGAATCTGAGTATACACCAGTGAACGCAGCAACATCTAATTAATCTTTGAGCGCAATGGACACTTACGACCAGAGCCGTAACTTAGAATGCTAGTGCCTGGGGCGAGGAAGACAAATGTCGCCCCCTAGCCCTCAATTTTAACTAAATGAACCTAAAATATTCCTAAATTGTGCCCCCCTTAAGCGTTGCACCCTGGGCGGTCGCCCCTGTCGCACAGCCCTAGTTATGGCCCTACTTATAACAACCTACAATTTTATCGGTTGATCAGAGAGTAGATTGGGTGTATGCACGTAGTCAATGTACACTGAGGGCGTGCCAAGCTTAAGCTCACGTCCCAGCATCCGATTCCATCTTTGGGCATCTCAAAGGTACGTGTTTTTCTGTTGTATCACTTGCACCAGTTACAGGGCAGATGTATGTGCATACATATTGAATACTAGTGATCACAGATGTGTATGCATGCTAAAACATGTGTTTACAATCAGAAGCAACTGTAATAAGGCATTTTATGTACAGTAGATATTAATAGCATTATGGTAATTGTAATCTATGGTGGGAAGGGAGGGACAAAATAGAAGAAAAAAGTGATTTTTTTTTTTTAATGTTTTTCCATTAATGGTTATATTATTAACAGGTGGCGATAACTGAATATAATTTTTTCTGTGCATTCATTTGGGAATTTATATTTCACATATATATTGGATGTATCCTGCAGTGTGTTGTGTCTGTCAAAACAGGGTACATAAACACATATTCAGCAAGAGACATATCTTCAGATCCACTTGTAGTTGAATATGGACGTGCATATGCCCGAATTATGTGTTTTCTTAAAAAAAAAAAATTACTTGCATTTCTGTGCAATTTACTTTTGTTTTGCCTGCCTTAATGAATCAGGCCAACTACATACACAATGGCATTGATATTTATATGTATAGAGGTAACATTACTCATCATCATCACCATCATTTATTTATATAGCGCCACTAATTCCGCAGTGCTGTACAGAGAACTCACTCACATCAGTCCCTGCCCCGTTGGGGCTTACAGTCAAAATTCCCTAACATACACATACATACACACAGACAGACTATGGTCCATTTGTTAGCAGCCAATTAACCTACCAGTATGTTTTTTGGAGTGTGGGAGGAAACCGGAGCACCCGGAGGAAACCCACGCAACAACCTCCACACAGATAAGGCCATGGTTGGGAATGGAACTCATGACCCCAGTGCTGTAAGTCAGAAGTGCTAGCCACTACGCCACCATGCTGCCCTGTGTTACTTGCCAGTTTAGCTCTCTTAACTTCTGTATAGTAGCTGAAAGACAGAAAAAGCTAAATCACAGTAATGCAGCTTATATATTGATTAGGCTGTCTACCTTGTCTCTCATTAAGTGTGAGATAGTTTAGTAATGTAATAGAAGGTGGGGATCATTCTTTTGCACATCAACTGTGAAAATGATCTTATTTAAGGCATGTTCTGCTCTAAGAACACGCTAAATGTAAAACTATCTTTCATACATAATAATACCCCAATTATAATCATAGAGTGCATTATATGTGGGATAATGCACATCCTACAGTGAATTATAAAGATTTTAAAAAGCACCAAGGAGTTTGCTAACCTTATAAGAGGACACAAACTGAATGCTTTTCTACAGAAAATGCCTGATGTGACTTATTATATCGTTATATTTCACAGTACGAGATGCCTTATTTCAAATAATACATGAGTAGAATTTTTGACAATGGAGTCAGACATGCGGCCAGCATGGAAAAAACTAAGCAACACAATAGATTAAAAAAAGAGCTAAAATAAAACTCTTGATCCAAGAACTGATGCTGGATTTACAGGACCAGTTCTGTTAAAAAAATGAAATAAATAATTACAAAAATAGACAGCATCGCCAACCACGCATACAATTCAATAACCATCCTGTCATCTTAAAAACGCTAAAACATGTCATTTATTTGTCAAATTTTACTACTCATGTATTATAAAACAACCCCTACCATGAAATACAATGATATAAGAAGGCACTTTGAGGTTCTGGACCTTTTGAACAGCATACCACTAGCTGAATTGTGCTTTTATATGAACACTTAATTCCACATTATATTTCTCTTAATATTTTACAATATTGTGATGCATTATCCTATATATAGTTCACTAGGGACTGCATTTTAGGGCAGCATGGTGGCATAGTGGTTAGCACATCTGCCTTACAGCACTAGGGTCATGAGTTCAATTCCCAACCATGGCTTATCTGTGAGTAGTTTGTATGTTCCCCCTGTGTTTGCGTGGGTTTCCTCTGGGTGCTATATAAATAGCTTATGATTATCTGGATTGCGTGACTTAATTAAATTTTAATTGTTTAATTAAATTGCATGTAACTATGTAGTTGAGTAAAACAAGTACAATCCTGTCTGCCATACAGGATCATGACATTGTTGCCAATAAAGACAGAGTCATTGGATACTATTTTATTAAAAAAACATGAAATGAACAAGTTTAGTGAACTAAGGACAATGTAAAACATTCCATGCTCACAGTAACGATGGCCATGCAAAACAAGCTAGCAGTACAATAACCAGAATGTGTGTGATCCAAGCCTCAAAACCGTACACAATAATGTAATTCATGCAAATAAATGTGCAACTGTATAAAAATCCCAGACAAGACCCATCCTTGCTAGTATAAAATGTCGGGTGTTGAATATTTATAGTATAGTTAGAATTAAATGCAAATTTTGCAAATTATGAAATGTTCACTTCATAAAATGATCATACCTCAGAGTTAGCCAAGCAAAAACAGTTATTGCACATTTCCCTTAATACAGTTCTAGCTGCAAAACCTTAGACTTGGTCTGATATACTAATAATACTATATTAATGATTCATATTTTGTATAAAATATTAAAATATTACAGAAGTAAGGTACATTGGGCTATTAGACTAACTATCTAATATTCACATGCAGTATATACTGTAACACATCATCCAATATAAGACATCCTATTAAATATTTTCTTTGACCATCAAAAACTTATACTTAATAATTATTGTTCAATATGAATCCAAATTGTTAAATACATTTATTCATAAGAAGTCATAAAGTACACAGTAACATTTATAGTATCCTGATTGGTTATGACAAAACTGGTTCAAAACTAACTCCTTGGTACAGATGTTACAAATGTTAAATTGACACTCTAGGTATCATGTTTCAATCACATCACTCTGTTCATGTGTTATCGCTTCACATCATGCTATAACATTGTACTCTACAATGCTAAATACTTGTAATGTGCGTATTGTCGCTAACCAATAACGATTGTCGAACCTCGATTTGTGTTTCCAACGCACAAATATTTATTCGCAATAAGTTGAAAAAATATGCTCAAGCGATGTAATAGTAAATACAGCCGTTACTTAACGCAGGCGCTCTGGATCCAGAGCGCCTGCGTTAAGTAACGGCTGTATTTACTATTACATCGCTTGAGCATATTTTTTCAACTTATTGCGAATAAATATTTGTGCGTTGGAAACACAAATCGAGGTTCGACAATCGTTATTGGTTAGCGACAATACGCACATTACAATTTGGGGGCTCGTGAGCTTTGGAGGTTTCGTTGCCGATGATACGCAAGACCAACGGATTTCGGTTCCTCAACAAAGGGTGGAGACGCGTCATAAACGGGTAAGAACGCATGGTGTTCAAAACCTGAATTTTACTCTGTGTTGCGAAACCGAATGTCCGTTTTGCATTATCTAGGGCACGCTAACTAGAACCTAGGGACAAAAGAGAAAACTGTTTCTTTTTTCTGTCATTGTGCGTTTTAACTGTATTGCATTGTTTAGCGTATGTGTACTTCCTGCTGTGCGTACGCGAACTTCCGGTAAACTTGCCACGTGGTTAAACAATCGTGTTGATAGTTATTATACATGCATAGTATAATTACTTGTGAAAGCCTCTGAGACATTATTACTATTGTTGGGAACTTTTGATTTTCTGCGCAGAAAAGGTGTATAGTGTGTGATGTTGTAACGTAGATACACTGTTTTATTGTTGAGGTGCTCAGTTGCTGTCTGACGAGGCGGATTGCCCAACTGAAGGACGGTATACAGGGCAGGTATACCGAATGCGAAAACTGGGTTTTCGCAAAGCGCTACCAATAGATCGCAAGGTTTGCTAATAATTAGTATTGGTAGGCAGTGCGATCCGGTCGCACCGTTAGTGCGAATTGGTGAAGCAGCTAGGAGGAATTATACTGGAAAGGCAGGTTGATTGTATCGACTTTGCGCTCCCAGCGATAATAAACTCAGCAGATTTTGTGGTTTAGCCAGGGTATCGAGGAGCTGATAGACCTTGGGGCCCACAGTGATATTTCTGTATTAGGGAAAAGCGAGTGAGCGCGGCTAAAGGAAATACGTTCACCGAGGATTATAGATCTCTAGCGGTGAGTATAGCAACAGAGTTGAAATTATTAGGTGGAAAGAACAGAGCATTGCGGTGTGTCTGTATTTCACATTTGGCCGGAAGGAACAGAGCATTGCGGTGTGTCTGTGTTCCGGGTAGAAGGTATATTGTTCAACATGGGTGCTAAGCATACGCTAGAGATGGTCAGTGTACTGCCTAAGGAAGGCCCTATTGGTTCAGCGAGGTTTCTCATGTGTAAGAAGTATGGTGCATATGCAACTGTGTATTGTGACACGTGGGTCGGGATGACCAAAGCTTGTGATAGGCCTTTCCCAACAATAGGGAGTTTTAATGCAGAGGTACTGAATACTGTAAAAGATAGAATATGGTTGATCAAGTCAACGAAAAAGAGAAATAGACATAATGATTGTTTAAAATTGTGGCAAATGGAAGGTAACACGTTGCAGAGCAGCGAATGCAAACCGGAAATAGGCGTGGCGAAAAGCGCGCGCAAGGCGGATGTAACCATTGAGAAGCGTGACGAACTCAGCGCAAGCGCGCCCCCGCCACCTTATGTGGCGGGAGGGGTAAGTACAGCCGTTGTTAAAACTGAAAATAGAAAAATTACTAAGTTGTACCCTGTTTTAAATCAGTTTCAATCAAGTGTATCTGAAAACGAAGATGAACCCACTGTGATTTCGGCCATTGCCCATGCTGTTAATGTACTAGAGGCTCAGAGCAAGTATGAGAAAATGGCTGAGATAGGTGAGAGTAGCGTGATCACTAGGAGTGAAAGTGTTCTAAATCTAGGGCCTGTAAATCCTGTAGCGTCCCCTGAAGTTAGTGTACCAGAGGGTGTGTTCCCGGTCCGCACAATATCATTTCCCAATGGGAAACCAGATAAGGAGGGTATAGTTCCTTTAAGAAATGTTACAATGCATTGTCCCTGGACTAGATCAGAATTACGTTCCATTATGACTGAATTCCCAGATCCTAGAAAAGAGTTAGCTAAATGTCAGAAATTTGTTAAAGACTTAGGGAATGCTCATGAACCAACCAGTAAGGATTGGCGGGTAGTGTTGAGGGCGTGTCTTCCTCCCAATACTAACATACAAAAATTTATTGGAGATTGTTTGTTGGAGGAAGATGACACCCTGACTGATGAGATTAACCAACGGAATATAGAACAAATTGTCAAACACTTAGCCATCTGTTTTCCAGTAGTAGTAAATTGGAGTAAGATTTTCACCATTAAACAAAAGGATAGTGAAACTGCCTCAGATTACTTTGCTAGAGCTATAACAGCGATTGCACGATTTACTGGGATATCCAACATAAGTGAGGACCCACATCACAGAGAGGTAGCTGTAGGGGTACTGATGGATGGCCTTAGGGAAAATTTAAAGACGAGAGTACAAACCACATTACCTAATTGGAGAGGCGTCACGGTAGACTTCCTTAGGGAGTCTGCTGTGGAGCATGACAAGAACCTTTTTAGAAAAAGGGAAGAGAAAAGTGATAGGTTAATGACGGTAAGTATACAGGCTCTAGAAGGGGTGCATACACGACCACCAGCATACAACCCATATAACAGGAAACCTAAAGTGATCAGGTGTTTCAACTGTAACGAGGAAGGACATTACAAGAGAGATTGTAATAAAGAAAGACCCAATACACATAGGGGTGGGTCACATAGATATCCTCCAAGAAAGGATTCACATAGACTAGAAGACTCACATCTACCCGCGCATATTACGGCAGCAAATGCTGCGCGGGAAATCAATAGTCAACGCTAGGGGTCAGGTCATACCTGTAGTCTACAGCCAGTGAGGTTAACTGAGAGTCAGAGTGAAGAACCAACAATGATAGTTGACATAGCTGGCAGGAAACAAACTTTTCTTGTAGATACAGGGGCGGCCCGATCTGTGATAACCTCTCCTTTCAATCTACAGGTGACCAGCAAAACTATTCCAGCTATGGGGGTGACGGGAAAAGTGTTACATTATCCTCTAACTAAACCCGCCGAAGTTACTATCGGGCCTCTGCATACTAAGCATTCGTTTCTCTTGGCTGCAGCGGCTCCTACTAACTTGCTAGGGAGAGACTTGTTATGTAAAATGGGATGTGTCATATACTGTACTTCAGATGGTGTGTTCCTAGATATACCCGAGAAGGTTGCACATGAGGTACAGGACATATTGGACACCCCTCCAAGGTTAATGTTACACTCTCCTGTTATAGAACAAAGTCCATCTCAAGTAAAGGGGATGTTGCTGGAAATACCAGGTTCCCTATGGACCAGAGATGGACAGGACACTGGACTGATGGCAAACGTAGCCCCTGTCATGGTCAATCTAAAAAGTGGTAGGATAGCCCCAAAAATCCCACAGTATCCATTAAAACCGGAGGTGGAACTAGGGGTATATCCTGTTATTGAGAGGCTGTTACAACAAGGGATTTTAATTCGTACAGCCAGTACAGCAAATAGTCCCATTTTCCCTGTGAAGAAGAGTGGGGGGAGGGGCTATAGATTAGTCCAGGACTTAAGGGGAATTAACAAAGTTGTTGAGAGCCAATTCCCCGTAGTGCCGAATCCAGCTGTCATCCTCATGCAGATTCCACCGTCTGCCAGTCATTTTACTGTCATTGATCTATGTTCTGCTTTCTTTTCAGTCCCTCTTCACCCTGACTGCCAATACCTTTTTGCATTCTCCTACAGGGGAGTGCAATACACATGGACCAGACTACCCCAGGGGTTCATTGACAGCCCCAGTATTTTCTCCCAAGCCTTACATGACTGTTTGCAATCCTTTCAACCCCACAATGGGTCTGTTCTAATTCAATATGTGGACGATTTGTTGTTGTGCTCTGATTCTTTTATGTCATGTTTACATGATACTAAATTGTTGTTGCTTCATCTTTCACAAACAGGGCACAAGGTGGCAAAGGATAAATTACAGCCATGTCAGACTAAGGTCAAATACTTAGGACACTGCCTCACTAAGGGGCTAAGACACCTGACAACCGACAGAATTGAGGCCATACAACACATGACCCTGCCGCAGAGCCAGAAGCAGATTCGTACTTTCTTGGGGATGTGTGGATACTGTAGGTCCTGGATCCCAGGTTTTTCTATTCTGGCATTACCATTGCAGGAGCTAGTCTCTTCCTCAAAACCAGAACGTGTCATACACACAGAAGAGTCGGAGCAAGCGTTCTTTAATCTTAAAGATAGTCTGACAAGAGCACCTGCATTGGGAATACCTGATTATGAAAAGCCTTTTGAGCTATTTTGTACAGAAGCTGATGGCTGTGCAGCAGGTGTCCTCACACAGAAACATGGTGACGCTAGCAGACCGGTAGCATACTACAGTGCACAATTAGACAATGTGGCAAGGTCACTCCCAACATGTCTCAGAAGTGTAGCAGCAACGGCCCTTCTAGTAAGTAAGAGCGAGGATGTAGTATTAGGACATAATTCAACCATCTATACACCCCATGCTGTATCAGCTCTGTTAAATTCAGCCCAAACCAGACATGTTTCTTCAGCTAGATTCACAAAGTGGGAACTAGCCCTGATGGCACCCTCAAACATCACCATCAAACGATGTAGCACCCTAAATCCAGCTACATACCTTCCGTATGTGTCTCAAGAGACACAAAGGGTGGGAGGTGAGGAGACCCTGGTTGATGATGAGTTAGGCAAGAATACTGACACGCATGACTGTTTGGAACACCTGAATCAGACCTTTACTGCAAGGCCCGACATATGTGACACCCCCTTAGAAAATGTAGATTTTACGTTTTATACAGACGGAAGTTGCCATAGACAGACAGAGACAGGAGAGCTATGTACTGGTTACGCTGTTGTAGACGATCAGGATGTGGTAGAAGCTGAACCCCTTGGTCCACCTCACTCAGCCCAGGTGGCGGAACTAGTAGCACTAAGGAGAGCGTGTGAATTGGCAGAGGGTAAATCAGCCAACATATATACTGACTCTAGGTACGCCTTCGGGGTAGTGCATGATTTTGGGGCCCTTTGGCGTCTTAGAAACTTTACGACAGCAGCAGGTACACCAGTGGCACACTCACAACACATAAAAGGACTTCTGACAGCGATACAGTTACCCAGAACAGTAGCCGTCATAAAGTGCAAAGCCCATACCTTTGAAGAAGACCCAGTGTCATTGGGCAACAACAGGGCAGACGAAGCTGCTAAATGGGCAGCAGGGCAACCTATGACTGTATCGACCGAGACTATGATGGTTTTTCAGACATTAGACACGCAGAAATTAATTGAAATGCAAGATTTGTGTTCCCTGCAGGAGAAGGCGGTCTGGAAGGCGAAGGGATGTGGTCAAGAGTCCTCAGGACTCTGGAGGGATGGACAAGGTAAGCCTGTAGCTCCCCGAACATACTATCCAAGCCTGGCTGAAGCAGCACACGGCCTGACTCACCTGGGTAAAGAAGGTATGTGCAAACTGGTGAGAGCATACTGGTGTGCTCCCGGATTTTCCTCTCAAGCTGGTAAGAAAGCAATGTCATGTCTTACTTGTTTGAGGAAAAATGTTGGGAAAACTATTCCAACTGAGCCATCCCACATCCCTCCTACAGACGGACCTTTTCAGGTAATACAAATTGACTATATCCAACTACCACCGTGCAGGAATCTGAAGTATGTGTTAGTGTGTATTGATGTGTTTTCCGGTTGGGTAGAAGCATATCCGGCAGCCACTAATACTGCTGTGTTCACTGCAAAGAAAATTGTACAAGACTTTGTGTGTAGGTTCGGTATCCCTAGAATCATTGAAAGTGATAGGGGTACCCATTTTACTGGTGATGTCTTCCAAAATATGTGTAAACTCATGGGAATCAGTAGCAGACTTCACACCCCTTACCGACCACAAGCCAGTGGTAAGGTGGAGAGAGTAAACGGTACTATCAAGAACAAACTAGGTAAGATAATGGCTGAAACTGAGTTGGCATGGCCTGAGGCTTTGCCGTTGGTCCTCCACAGCATTCGAACCACTCCTAGACCTCCTCTTAATCTGTCCCCCTTTGAGATACTGTTCGGACGACAACCTCATTTGATCGTGAGTCCACAAGACGACTTAAAGTGTAATAATGAAGTGACTGTACAATATCTTATAAGAATGAGTAGACAGCTGAAACAACAACAACAAAAACTAAAAATGCTGTCACCTGGTATGCCAGAAACGAACTGTCATGATGTTGAACCTGGAGACTATGTTATGATCCGCAATTTCTTACGTTCAGGTTGTTTAACAGACCGTTGGGAAGGCCCGTACCAAGTGCTGCTGACCAGTACTACATCACTGAAGGTTGCAGAGAGAGACACTTGGGTCCATTCCACCCACTGCAGGAGAGTCCATAATCCGGAGAAAGTGCAAGACAAGACTCAGACCGACGACATAGAGCTGTCACTTGTGAGCCTGTTCCGGGAGACCTAAAGCCTGCAGTTAAGACACCTGAACTAGAGACGTTGCCTCAGAACTATCTTTCCAGCGATGGAGTGGCGGTTTTTGTTTTTCTTTTGTTCCAGGATTTTCCTTGTTTTTACTTTTTCTAGGACATTCTATTTTGTGAAGGAGAATGGAGGATGGAGGAGAGTTCTGGGAGTGATACGGATGAAATGGAGGCCGAAGAAAAGTTAATAGGATATCCTGAGCAGCCCATTATCAAACTTGGTCCAGGGGTTATGAAAAGGTCTGCTAGCTCAGGAACTCGGAGGCAGTGTGAGGGGCTATTGTCTGATGAGTATTGTATCTGCAAGTTCTGCAACTCCCTAGTTGACGAGAGATGCATCCAACGATGCCAGTCCCCCAGTACTCTGAATATAGGCGGGCATCCATTGGAGGATTATCACTCCCTGGTGGGTAAGGTGCTAAACCAAACTGAGTGTTGGGTGTGCTCTCACGTGCCTCAAGGGCAGCATAACATAGGACTAGTGCCATTCCCGCTAAACATATCCGAAGTACTCCAATTAAGGGGTGGGAGGCCCATAGAAGGGAGGTACAATAACACTAGGTCCCCTAGTCTGACGCTTCGACAATACTCCATAGGCAGATCGTTGCTGTGCCTAAACATATCTCATGCAAAGCGCCTGGAGAATTGGGAGGCTGACCTATCAGATCAGACAATGGCTCGCCACACTCATTTTAGAGAGAGACCCACAAGGTCACTACTAGGCAGGAATGCTGATGGAAGTCACAAGTTAGGGCGTATAACCAAACATAAGAAGGTATCTATTGGAAAAGTCTCTACAGATAAATGTGAAAATATCATTAATGCCGACACGTGTCTAGAGCAGATGGAGACACTAGGCATGGGTAGTTTTATCAAAACTCTGTGTGATATAATTCATGGGCATACTGTTCCTTATGTTCTCCCTGATGATGTGTATTTTGTTTGTGGGAGGAAAGCTTATTCCTGGGTGACTCCGAGTTCCAAGGGCTTGTGTTTCTTAGCTAAACTGGTTCCTGAAATCATGACTATTACTCATGAAGAAATGATAGATATTCACAAGACTACATCACCACCATACATACACACACAGTATGAACACCGTGGCAAGAGAAATATGATTCCTGGTGAGGAACCCATAGCTACAAAATTGATTAGTGAAACTGCTGGTTTCCAAGTTATGGTTGCTCTAGATCTCACCAGGACCGCTCGGGGAACATTAAACTTTAAGTATATCCAAGACCTAGCTAAATTAATAGATAATATCACCGAGATGTATGATGACACTTTCAGGTATACTGGAAGGGAGCTACAAGCGTACAAGAAGGAGTTGGTGCAACATAGACTGGTACTAAATTATCTCACCTCTATTACTGGTGGGTACTGTGTGACACTGGCCACCCAGTTCGGTGTCAAATGTTGCACGTACATTACTAATAATACGGAAGACCCTAAAGAGGTTATAGACCGGAAGATGGATGAAATTTTGCAGCTGAAATGGGAATTTCGAAAGAGCCATAATTCTTCGTTATATGAGGTCGGGGAAAAGGTGGCGGGTTGGTTCTCATGGTTGAACCCAGCAAAATGGTTCTCTGGTCTGGGGGAGTGGGTACAGGAAATGATTGCGAGTGTAGGTAAGCTCCTTCTCCTTATACTGGGTGTCATCTTAGCAATTGGTTTAGTTGTCAAATGTGTTCCTACTGTGTTGAAGTGTGGAAAACGGTCTCATAAGAGTAACACTGAGAAAGAGACTGAAAGGGTGGTACCAGATACCGAGATCATGGTCTGTGAAGAAGTATTGTATAATCCTGAACTTGAAACGGTGATTGGGTGATAGTTTATTACACTATCAAAGGGTGGAACTGTCGAAGTCAGCAAATTGGATAAAGTCATTTCAATTAAAGTCTAGCAAACTTGGTTGTCTTTGTCTGAAAAGATGCGTACGGTACGCTATGTCGTACAAGGGCACGCTACGGCGTGAAAGGGCGTACGCATCCACTACACGTGGCAGCAACAGTAATTGGTCTTTTACCATACATTTGCACAAACACGCATACTTATAAAATAGTACACATTATTGGTAGTTGCAACACATAGTCAGTTATGTCGAAATATAGTAGTATTTATATGTTATATCAGAGTTACATGCATATTAGTGAAATACACAGAACGGGTTAAAGGAATAACATCATGAGTGGTATCATAATGAACCTTGTTACATATCCTACTGTTTGGTGCGCTCTGCGAGGGAATCGCAGAGTGCATACGCAAGTTATGAATGATAGGGAATTATGAACTACTTAAGAGTAAGGAATTCTGGCGGGAAGAGCAGAGCATACCCCCTGCAGAGATGACCCCCTCCTTTGGATTCCTTAGGATGAACCAGCCAATGATTGACGACCCCTTGGACATTCCTGAGACCCGGACCAATAGATGCAAGCCATACCATCTTCATTGTATTACTGTACTTGATTGTGTATATAAGCAGCAGCTTGTGATCCAGAGTGCAGACTTCTTGTCCCCAGACTTCAGGATTGAATGACTGCACTGGATCCAGAGCGCCTGCGTTAAGTAACGGCTGTATTTACTATTACATCGCTTGAGCATATTTTTTCAACTTATTGCGAATAAATATTTGTGCGTTGGAAACACAAATCGAGGTTCGACAATTGTAATGTGCGTATTGTCGCTAACCAATAACGATTGTCGAACCTCGATTTGTGTTTCCAACGCACAAATATTTATTCGCAATAAGTTGAAAAAATATGCTCAAGCGATGTAATAGTAAATACAGCCGTTACTTAACGCAGGCGCTCTGGATCCAGTGCAGTCATTCAATCCTGAAGTCTGGGGACAAGAAGTCTGCACTCTGGATCACAAGCTGCTGCTTATATACACAATCAAGTACAGTAATACAATGAAGATGGTATGGCTTGCATCTATTGGTCCGGGTCTCAGGAATGTCCAAGGGGTCGTCAATCATTGGCTGGTTCATCCTAAGGAATCCAAAGGAGGGGGTCATCTCTGCAGGGGGTATGCTCTGCTCTTCCCTCCAGAATTCCTTACTCTTAAGTAGTTCATAATTCCCTATCATTCATAACTTGCGTATGCACTCTGCGATTCCCTCGCAGAGCGCACCAAACAGTAGGATATGTAACAAGGTTCATTATGATACCACTCATGATGTTATTCCTTTAACCCGTTCTGTGTATTTTACTAATATGCATGTAACTCTGATATAACATATAAATACTACTATATTTCGACATAACTGACTATGTGTTGCAACTACCAATAATGTGTACTATTTTATAAGTATGCGTGTTTGTGCAAATGTATGGTAAAAGACCAATTACTGTTGCTGCCACGTGTAGTGGATGCGTACGCCCTTTCACGCCGTAGCGTGCCCTTGTACGACATAGCGTACCGTACGCATCTTTTCAGACAAAGACAACCAAGTTTGCTAGACTTTAATTGAAATGACTTTATCCAATTTGCTGACTTCGACATACTCTATGCTTGTACTACCGGAACAAGCAAACAGTATTTATCTTTTGTGTTTTATCACACATAAGGTCACTAATATCTGTAATATAAACATATACTTATATTAAGAGGACAATACTACTACTACTACTACTACTACTATTTAATTGCTAATGGGGCATAATTATTTATGATGCACACATGTGGCACTACATATTGACCCTATAATATAATAATACAATAATTTTGCCCCCTTATAATGAAAAATAAAATGTGCCCCACAAGTTAATTTTAAATTAATTTTGCCCCTTTATCAATAAATAATGATTGTCCACATAGAGACAATGGTGCTTCCTTTTGTGTTCTGAATGGCAAGATAGCTAAAACAGCAGCAGTTTTAGCAATCTTTTCTCTCACAACCACCTCTTTTGTTTTGTCTGTCTTGCTGGCAGTTTTTCTGGCAGTTTGTCAAACAGCTGCTTAGTAAATCTGACTGTATTTTGATAATGTTAAAAATCGGGATGCCCATTTGTAAAGTGGTGCTTTCTTAAACTATGCATTTCAGCCATTTAACTGGTGGGTTGGCCTTTAGTAAATCCGGCAGCTATGAAACCACCTGTAAAACCACCAAAAACCAATTAACATTTTGCTCCAATGCTTTAACGGAGATGCAAAAATGATTGTGCTCTCTTCATGTTCTAGAAATTGGCTCATTTCATTCTGGTTGCTCACAGGTTGTAGGACTCAAACAGGCAGCATTCTCCAGGCACTTACCAGTAGTGTTAAGTACTCTTAACAAACTGTTGCCTACATACATATCTGCTTCCCCCACCCGAATTCTGAGTAGCATGAGTTGAAGGTAGCTTTCTAAAGGCTCTCAGGATGTCTTGGGGGCCATAGATTGTACACACATTTGGCTAAGACCACCTCATCAAAGGGCTGAAGTCTATACCATCAGACATATTTATACTCTATGAATGTACAGGTGGTCTGTGATGCAAACATGACAATTACGGGTGTTGATACAGGCTATCCTGGCTCTTGCCATGGTGCCTATATCCTGTGCCATTCAGACCTATTTCACAAATAGCAGAAAGGTGAAATGCCGGAGAGATGTCTACTAGGTATGTGAGATAATAATCATGCAGTTTCATGCATCATATATAAATGTTTTTGTTTACATTTTTTTGCTTTAATAAATTGTTTGTATTTATGTCTCATTCTATGTGACTCAGAATATGTATATGTATATGATATATCAATCCTGCTTAATGACACGTCTGTTGACTTCTGCACAACACAGATATAATGAGGAGCACACATCCACTAGAGGTGTGATAGAACGTACCTTTGGCCTATTGAAGACCAGATTCAGGTAGCTTTGCAAATCCTGTGGTGTGTTTCTATATAGCACAGCTAAGGTTGCTGATATGTTGCTGTGCTGTTTGCTGCATAATCTCACACTATGCCAGTGCCACTGGCAGTAGACAGTGACTAAGCAGGGGAGCTCACAACATTAGCTGATGTGGAGAATATGGGGGGTGTAAAAGAAAGGCTAATTGAGAGTTTTTTTCTGGTTTATCATTAACGATAAAACTATTACTTTACATTAAACTGTATTTATTGTTTTGTATATTTTCTTGTAGATTCATCATTATCATACGCACAGGACTATGTGACTTCCTTCTCTGCCACCAATTAAAGGGTATGTGTGTGTGTTTTAAAATAAACTTAATTACTTAAAGAAAATACAAACATATTTTTAATTTGTATACCATAGTTACTCAAATAAGCATCTTAACGTAAACCACACATGCTCTTTTTTTTAGGTGTGGGCTCTGGGTCGCTGAAACGGCTGATTGGTCACCATCTTCCTCCCCTGATATGCATACTAGTACGTTTAGAAGTTGGTCTCATGGATGTTCCTCCTGCGGTCGCCTGCGGAGGATGGCGCAGGTAGGCGGGCTAATAGTATGGTTTGCATTTTGCCTTAGCCTGCAACTAGATTTCCAGAGAGTTCTCAAACTATCCCAGTTAGACTATTAATAGCCGTGTTCATCATCATCATCATCATCATCAACATTTATTTATATAGCACCAGCAAATTCCGTAGCGCTTTACAATTGGGAACAAACATTTATAAGACAATACTGGGTAATACATACAGACGGAGAGGTAAGAGAACCCTGCTCGCAAGCTTACAATCTATGGAACAATGGAAGTTTGAAACACAGGGGCATGTGCTACATCATATTGCACATTGGACCAGCTAGAATGCAAAGGTAAAAACTATTCAGTGGTCTGTGTGATCAGTCACACAACAATGTTGTCTTGTGTTAGCTGTGTAGAGGATGGTAATAGGATAGCCTAGGGAGATTAAGATGCTGGTTGAGGAATATTATAAGCTTGTCTGAAAAAGGTGGGTTTAAAGGTTTAAAGACTAAAAGAAAGTCTTACTGTGCAAGGGAGGGAATTCCACAAAGTTGGTGCAGCCCAAAAAAAGTCCTGTAACCAGGAATGGAAGTATGTGATAAGAGTGGAAGAGAGACGCAGATCTTGTGCAGAACGGAGGTGTCGAGTCAGGAGATATTTTGAGACAAGTGAGGAGATATATATCGGTGCAATATTGTTGACGGCCTTGTATGTTAGTAGAAGAATTTTATATTGGATTCGTTGAAATACAGGCAACCAATGTAGAGACTGACAAAGTGGCTCAGCAGAGGAAGAACGATTTGCAAGGGAAATCAATCTAGCTGCTGCATGCAAAATAGATTGTAGGGGTTCAAGTCTGAATTTGGGAAGCTCAGTAAGGAGGGAATTGCAATAGTAGATGCGGGAGATGATGAGTACATGAATTAAAGTTTTTGCAGTGTCTTGTGTGAGATATGTGCGTATTCTGGATATGTTCTTTAGATGTATGTAACACAATTAGGATATTGAGTTGATGTGGGGAATAAATGATAGTTGTGAGTCAAGGATTACACCTAGGAAGCGAGCTTGCAGGGTGGGATTTATGGTCATGTTATCAACAGAAATAGAAATGTCAGGCAGGAAGCTTCTGTTTTTGGGTGGGAATATTATTAATTCAGTTTTTGAAAGATTGAGTTTGAGTTGGCGAGAAGACATCCAAGATGAAATGGCAGAAAGACAGTCAGTAACTAGGGATGTGCACCGGCGACTTTTGAGGTCTCGTGTTTTGTGTTTTGGATCCGGATTTTCATTATTTTTGGGGTTCGGATTTGTCTCGCAAAACACTTGATGAAAGGTCTCGGTTCGGATTTAAGGTTTTGGATTCGGATATTTTTTGGAAAAAACATAAAAAGTTTAAAAATCAAGTTTTTGGGCTTATTTTCACTCCTACGCTATTAGTAACCTTAATAACATTCAATAACAAGCATTTCCACTAATTTACAGTGTATTCTGAACACCTCACAATATAGTTATTAGTCCAAAACGTTGCAACGAGGTATCTTCCTGGACTGCGTAGAGGAGTGGGTCACCACAATATATATAATAAGAAAACCATCAACTTGTATGATTCGCACCAATAAATGTACCTGGACTGCGTAGAGGAGTGGGTCACCACAATATATATTAAAAACCCTGAACTTGTATGATTCGCACCAATAAATGTACCTGGACTGCGTAGAGCAGTGGGTCACCACAATATTTATTAAAAACCCTGAACTTGTATGATTCGCACCAATAAATGTACCTGGACTGCGTAGAGGAGTGGGTCACCACAATATATATTAAAAACCCTGAACTTTTATGATTCGCACCAATAAATGTATCTGGACTGCGTAGAGGAGTGGGTCACCACAATATATATAATAAGAAAACCATCAACTTGTATGATTCGCACCAATAAATGTACCTGGACTGCGTAGAGGAGTGGGTCACCACAATATATATTAAAAACCCTGAACTTTTATGATTCGCACCAATAAATGTATCTGGACTGCGTAGAGGAGTGGGTCACCACAATATATATAATAAGAAAACCATCAACTTGTATGATTCGCACCAATAAATGTACCTGGACTGCGTAGAGGAGTGGGTCACCACAATATATATTAAAAACCCTGAACTTGTATGATTCACACCAATAAATGTACCTGGACTGCGTAGAGGAGTGGGCACTGGGCACCACAATAAAATATATAAAAAACCTTCAACAGGTCTGCATTACACTGCACATACGGCTGCTCCTCCATCCTCTCCATCATATACATGTTGGAGTTTTAGCGTGTGACAACCTCTTGTTTTTGATAATGTCAGTGCATTTTGAATATTTTTCAATTTGCCCCACACCACTGAATGTACTTTATCTATGATACGCATCTATCTATCTTGACTGCGTAGTGTGGTGGCCCCGGTACACAATTTGGTACCGAGGCCACAATATAATTAAAAAACCCTCCACGGGTCAGAATTCCACCAAAAAAGGGTATGGACTGCGTAGTGTGGTGGCCCCGGTACACAATTTGGTACCGAGGCCACAATATAATTAAAAAATTGGGCATCAACTGTCACCGTTGTTTAATATCTGATACACCTAAATATGGACTGCACAGTGGAGTGGCCCCGGTAGTAAATTTGGTGCCGGGGCCACAATACCTCCTCCAACTTCCAAGTGTAGTGTTTATAAAGACAGACAGCGTCGAAGTGTTATTAGTTGACTTTCTTAACCCTAAAATTGTCCCTGTTGCAAATATTCGTGCAATGGACAGTTACTTTTTTATTGAAAGACTCAAGCTTTCAAGTGTAGTGTTTATAAAATATAAACAACAATACAGTAGTTTTAGAGCACGTCAATACCTCTTGTTTTAAATTATAACAGGGCATTTTACTTTTGGTTTAATTTCTTGAATTTGTTTAAATTTGGTTTTACTTTTTGAACATGGCAAACGACTGTTGATTGGTCATATAATGCAAAAAAAAAAGTTCCAAGATGGAATTGTCCTTGGGCCCTCACACCCACCCTTATGTTGTTGAAATAAGACATGCACACTTTAACAAACCAATCATTTCAGGTTCCCCGCTGCACTAAAAACTCTTTCCGAGTACACACTGGAGGGGGGACAACTCAGGTAAAATAGAGCCAGTTTGTACAGGGGCTTCCAAACTGCCTTTTTTTCCTGCCAGTAACAATATGGACTGTCTGACATGTATACTTGGATGGTGTCAGCAAAGTAATCATCCACAATTTTTTCTATTGTGACAGCATCCAATGCAGCGAGAGTAGACATGTCTGCAATGGTTGGCAGGTCCTTCAGTCCGGACCAGATGTTATCAGCATCCCCGCCAGTGCCTCTTTTGGGAAAACTGAGCTTTTTCCTCGCAGCCATAGATGTGGAAGAAAATGAGGGTGGAGCTGTTGGCATGTCACGGTCCTCTTCAGAGGACAATCTCCTGACCAGCAGGTCTTTGCACCGCTGTAGACTTGTGTCCGCCGGAAACAGAGACACAACATACGCTTTAAACCGAGGATCGAGCACGGTGGCCAGAATGTATTCCTCTGACTTTAAAAGAGTGACCACCCTCGGATCCTGGCAAAGCGTACGAAGGGCTACATCCACAAGAGCTACATGCTTGGTGTAATCGCAATGGCTTACCAGCTCCTCCCTCACTTTCTCCAGCTGCTTCTGCAACAGCCTGATCAGGGGAATGACCTGACTCAAGCTGGCAGTGTCGGAACTGACTTCTCGTGTGGCAAGTTCAAATGGCTGCAGAACCTTGCACAACACGGAAATCAGTCTCCACTGCGCTTGACTGAGGCGCATCCCCACTCCTTTGCCTATGTCGTAGGTGGCTGTGTAGGCCTGAATAGCCTTTTGCTGCTCCTCCATCCTCTGCAGCATATAGAGGGTGGAGTTCCAGCGCGTCACAACCTCTTGTTTGAGGTGATGGCAGGGCAGGTTCATGCTTTTTTGATGTGCCTCTAGTCTGCGGTAGGCACTGGCTGAATGCCGAAAGTGTCCAGCAATTTTGCGCGCCACCGCAAGCATCTCCTGCACACCCCTGTCACTCTTGAGGTAATGCTGCACCACCAAATTAATGGTGTGGGCAAAACATGGGACGTGCTGGAAATTGCCCATATTTAATGCCCGCACAATGTTACTGGCATTGTCTGACACCACAAATCCCCATGAGAGTCTAAGTGGGGTAAGCCACTGGGAGATAATTTCCCTCATTTTCTCTAATATGTTGTCAGCGTTGTGCCTCTTATTAAAGCCTGTAATACACAATGTTGCCTGCCTTTGCATGAGCAGCCATTTTGTAGTTGCTGCTACTGATGCAGCTGTTGCTGTTGCTGCGGAAGGGGATGCATCTACCCAGTGGGCTGCACAGTCATATAGTCCTTCGTTTGCCCAGAACCACTTGTCCACATGTCCGTGGTTAAGTGGACAGTGGGTACAACCGCATTTTTTAGAGCACTGAGGACACTTGATCGTACTTCTCTGTACATTTTTGGTATCGCCTGACTAGTGAAGTGGAATCTCGACAGGATTTGGTACCGGGGACACAATACCTCCATCAACCCTCTAAATCCCACTCCACTGATGGCGGACACCGGGAGCACGTCTAACACCAACATTGCAGTTACAGCCGCAGTTATACGCTTTGCAATAGGGTGACTACTATCGTATTTTGTGGTCATGGCAAACGACTGTTGGACAGTCAATTGTTTTGTGAAAGACTTAGCGGTCTTACGACTTCCCCTCTGGGAAGATGACCGACTAACAGCAGCAACAGCAGCAGTGGCAGTAGTAGGCGTACCGCTGCAGGATTCCTCGGATGAATCCCGTATTGGAGAGGACTCAGTCTGGCTGCTGACTTGGGCTGCAGGACTGAATCTGATGAAGATTGTGGAGGAAGTTGACGAGGAGGGTGTTGCTGGTGTGTATCCAACTGGACCACGGGATTTAGGTGTCCCTGTACCGATGAGGGTCCTAGCCCCAGTTCCTGAACTAACCACTGAACTATGAAGGTTATTCAGGTGACGTATAAGGGAGGATGTTCCTAGGTGGGCAAGATCCTTACCCCTGCTTATTTGAGCTTTACATAAGCTACATATGGCCATACATTGGTTGTCTGGATTTGGATAAAAATAACTCCAGACCGAAGAGGTGCATTTTTTGGTCTTCTGACCAGGCATGACGATGGGCTTTTTCATCCCATGGACATCAGCTGTTTCCCCCCCTGGTGCCTCATTTACAATAACCACATCACCATCCTCATCATCAAGTTCCTCCACAGCGCCAGCTACATCATCAATAGCCTCCTCCCGAGCCACCTCTTCCCGTACAGTGATGGGAAGGTCAGGCTTGACAACCACCAACATCCTTGGACTCGCCTTGTGGATTTATGATAATTTCTCTTTAGAAGGCAGAGTTGTTTGCTGTTTTGTTGCTGACAGCATAACTCTCTTCAATTTTTTGTAGGGGGGGGAAGAGGAGGAGGGCTAAGATCCGTGGGTGAAGCTGAACCACTAGTCATGAACACGGGCCAGGGCCTAAGCCGTTCCTTGCCACTCCGTGTCGTAAATGGCATATTGGCAACTTTACGTTTCTCCTCAGATGATTTTAAGTTTCTCTTTTTGCTACTTTTTCTTAACTTGGGCTTTTTGGATTTTACATGCCCGGTACTACGAGATTGGGCATCGGGCTTGGAAGACGACGTTGATGGCATTTCATCGTCTATGTCATGACTAGTGGCAGCAGCTTCAGCATTAGGAGGAAGTGGGTCTTGATCTTTCCCTACTTTATCCTCCAAATTTTTGGTCTCCATTATATGTAGCACAAGATACTGCAGAATGTGTGAACTTGGTAATATTGCAGTACCAATGGACTTATACTGCTGGATTGGTTTTGCAAATTTGGTTATAATTATATTTTTTTTTTTAATTTTTAATTTTTTATTTTTTTTTACTTTTTTTTTATTTTTTAAAAACTTGGGAATAATGGGGAAATAACTATGCCCTTAGAAGCACAGAGCACAGGACACAGCACCACTGGACTGAACAGGACACGGCACAGGACCCAGCAGCACTACGGAACTCAGCAGGACAGAACACAGTACACAGCACCACTGGACTGATACTGCAGAATGTGTGAACTTTGTAATATTGCAGTACCAATGGACTTATACTGCTGGATTGGTTTTGCAAATTTGGTTATAATTATATATATTTTTTTTAATTTTAAATTTTTTATTTTTTTTTACTTTTTTTTTATTTTTTAAAAACTTGGGAATAATGGGGAAATAACTATGCCCTTAGAAGCACAGAGCACAGGACACAGCACCACTGGACTGAACAGGACACGGCACAGGACCCAGCAGCACTACGGAACTCAGCAGGACAGAGCACAGGACACAGCACTACTGGACTGATACTGCAGAATGTGTGAACTTTGTAATATTGCAGTACCACTGGACTTTTACTGCTGAATGTGTGAACTTGGTAATATTGCAGTACCAATGGGCTTATACTGCAGGATTGGTTGTGCAAATTTTGTGGTAATTAAAAAAAATTAAATTAGTTTTTGGTATTTTTTTAAATAACTTTTTTTTATTTTTTTAAACACAGGGGAATATTGGGGAAATAACTATGCCCTTAGAAGCACAGAGCAGAGGACACAGCACCACTGGACTGAACAGGACAGAGAGAGAAGGAGGTGTGTCTTTGCTCTCTGAGAATCAGTGTGGACTCTGGGAGCAAGCCCAGATAGGATGGAGGATCCTGGGGGAGGAGTGCAGGAAAGTCCCCAGGCTTTCGGCCTAGCTTAGGCCATGCTCCTAAGGAGCATAATCAAGCTGAAAAAGACAAGGCGAGTTCCCAGGCTTTTGGGCCTAACACTTGCCCTACTTTCAATGTGCAAGATCCAGGGAAAACCTTGATTATACCTCAGGATGGAAACGAGGCCCAGCTGCAGAGGCCCAGCCAGGCAGTGTGTTGAGAGAACACACCCAGAAGAGTATCCAGACTGTGGATTCAGCTGCTTCTACTGCAAAGGCCCAGGGGCCTATATCAGGCTCTGTACCAGGTAAGCCTGTTGCTACTAACAACTTGTTGGTGAATCCAGCTACCACTAAGGTGGTGAAGACTCAGGAATCTAGCACAGACCCTGCATCTAAAAATACTACTACAGTGAAAAAGGCACAAGTTCCTAATGCAGGCTCTGTGCCAAGCAAGCCTGCCTCTGGAAATATGGAAAGAAGTACAGCTACTGCTAATGTGGAGGCTCAAGAGGGATCCAGTCCAGACACTGCATCTGAAAATACTACTGCAGTGGAAAAGGCACAGGTTCCTAATTTAGGCCCTGTACCAAGCAAGGCTGCCTCCAGTAACACAGAAGTAAGTTCAGTGACTGTAAATATAACTGGTAGTATGGATGTGCAAGCTAATGTTGAACCTGTATTATGTGAAGTGGCTATGGAGACGGTGCCTGCCGGCAACACTGATGCGGCACAGAAGGGGTGTGTGAATATGTGCCTCTCTGAATCAGCTCCCAGTGAGGAAGATGAGTCTGCAGTTAGGGAGCAAATACTAGACCTAGAATCTGGGATTGCAAGGGTTAAAAAACGAATTGTTGCAAAAAAAAGGAAAAGGAACAATGCTTATAGCACTGACAGGGTAACCTTCACAGCAGAAATTAAAGAATTGGAAGAAATCCTTCTTAACAAAGAACAAGTACTGCAAGGGTTAATTGAAAAGTTACACTCGCCATCAGAAGAATTATTGTCTGAGAAAGAGGAGTGCTTGACATCTGAACCCTTGCCTATTAATGCTCCTGTTTCTGATGTTCAAGGTCCAATGGAGAACATTTTATATAATAATATAAGAGTAATGGAGGGTGACTTGCCAGTGACGGAGCTGCAAAAAGCCGCGGCCATTGTAGATAGGGAGATGGAGCCTGCTGCAGTTGCTGTGGATGGCTCAGGATCCCCTGTCTGTGGCCTGATTCCTGTGAGTGCAGGCTCCGTGCCTGTTATTACTGATGCGGCTGCAGCTGTGATGTATCGGCCTCACCCTGTGTGTGTGGTCCATTCAAGTCGCAGTGGTGCTGCTGGCTCTCATGTTGTATTGAAGCCTATTCCAGTGTCTGACAGGAGCGCGTGCAAGGAATCGGTGAGTGCAGCTGTGTCGGATCCCCCGTCGCCTGTCTGTGCCAATAGCAATGAAGCCATCTTATCCTTACCAGCAGCGGAGGTTAATTCTGCGAGTGGAGGGGGCGGAGATGTGGTGCCGGTGATCGGGGGAAATCTGCCAGTGTCTGCTACCTCCGTGCCAGTGAATACAGGTACAGCCCAGCTATGTCTGAATAGATGTGATATGAATAATGTGCAGGGTTATGTGGTAGATACTGTTTATGGTCCATTATGTGTGGCTCCTAGAGCAAAGGCAGCTCTTGAGGTGATTGAGGCAGCTGCAAAAAACATGCCAAATATGCTGCCACAGGAGATTAGGGTAAAAAAGCAAGTTTCTGGTGTAAATAGTAGTGGGAGTTTGCAGGGGGTTAAATCTGCTGTTGCAACAGCTCCCTGTTTGGTGACCACTGATGTGCCCTCTGCAGTAGTTACCCCTAATCCTATGTGTGAAGCTCCCGTTCCTGCACCAGTTGGGGTACCTGGTCCCATTTCCTATGCAAAGGCAGTATCGGGGGTGGTGCCTGGTGTTGCAGCACCTACTGTCCCTCAAATGTCTGTCAGAGGGCAGCCCCCTAAGAGGAGGAATGTCGTTCAATTGAAATGTGTAAGTGGTGAGACCCCTACTAGACCTGCCTTTTTGGATAGTTTTTTTGCAAGTTTTGGTTATAAAGCTGTGGATCTTTTTGCATGCATACATCCTGTGAGTTCCCCTGATTTTGATGTCAGCTTTTGTTCTTACTATGGGTTGCAAGATTTTTGGGCTAAGTGGGGAAGGCAGAAAGATACAGAGCCATGGTCCAGTTTCCGAGCAATCCCGGTCACGCGCCAAGAAAGGGTGCGTGTGACCATATTAGTTAGGAACGAATCTCTACCTAAATCTGACTTGTGTTTTTGGTTAAAAAGATATGCGGACTTAGTGTCCCCCTTGGAGAAAGTTCCCGATCCGAGCCGTCATGTCTGGGGTGGCGGGTGGTCTGCCATGGTCCATCTGCGATGCACGGAGGCTGGTGTGCTGCACGTACCATCTGCGGCCTTTATTGGTCGCGACCGCATTCAATGCTTTTACCCGGGCCAGCCGAGGATGTGCCACCGCTGTGGTGACTTCCGCCACCTCAGCATGAATTGTCCCGTTCAAAAGTGTGGCCATTGCGGGGATCAGGGACATGAGGCCAGGTCATGTGTAAAGATTAAATGTAATTTATGTGGTGAGGTTGGCCATCCTTTTAGTCGCTGCCCTCACGCCTCCCACAATGCGTGTGAAATATCTGATATAGACCTGGTTCAGGCTGCAGAGTTAATGGAAATAGGGGTAAACGTGCCATCTGTGGTGAGCCCTGTCCAGGCCCCAGGACCTTCTTCTGGATCTCCCACCCCTCCCCCTACCAGGACCTTCTTCGGTATCTGCTCCCACTCCCCCTTTCCCCTCCCAGCCGGTGTTGGCCCAGTCCACTGTGCCAGTTGCAAAACCAACAGTTATGGAGGAAGAAACCCCCTTTACAGCGCAAGGGAAGAAGGGGAGAAGTAGTCGGGCTGTAAAGTCTGGCGGGGAAAAGCTTATCCTATCTAACCGTTTCCTATTCTTCTCAAGTGATGAGGAGTCAGAAGGAGAAATAGTGAGGGGTGAGAACGGTAGCTTGCAATTTAGGCCTAAAGTCACGAGGAGGAGGAGGAAGGTCAAAAGCCCATCCCCATTAAGGGTAGAACCCAAGTATAAGAAACCAAAGGAGAAGTCAAAAAAGAAGGCAGCGGGTAAAATGACAGCTAGGATTCTGATTGGGGAAAATTTCTTGAAGGCACCTTTAAGTTTGCGCAAGTCTCTCCTTGTGGAGGAGTTGGCCACAGTAACCTCTTCCTTCCCGGGAATATCCGCCACCCCTTTAGAGATCTCTCACCCCCCGGAGGACTCTTTCCCTCCATTGGTTCCTTCAGTTTCCTCCAAAGCCTCACCTCCTGTCCTGGTATCGTCTATTCAGGCCCCTTCCCTCCTGGTTCCCCCAGATATTCCAGACCCTGGTCCCCCACCCCCTGGTCCGCCTGATCCGCCAAAGGTTAAGGAATTAGTGGGTCTGCCTAAGGCAGGCACGGACGGTGAAGTGGAAGTTGGTAGTCCTCCTATCTCTGCCATTTCTTCTGGTATTGTTTCCCATGGGCCGGATAAGGTGACCTCCGAAGATGAGGAGGTAAACCTTCTTGACACCGATATGGTGCCGGCTGGGGTTAGTGTAAAAAGGTGGGGCTCCTCTGATGAGGACTCCAGTAAGAAAGTAAAGAGAAAGTGATCTGTGTCCTACTTGCTATAACTCAGAATGGCAGTTTCCCAGCCCATAAAGTTTGCCACTATTAACGTGGCATCCATCTTGTCTGAACGTGCTCGCTATATGGCCTTCAATTTTTTCAACACGCTTGAGGTTGACATTTTATTTTTGCAGGAGACTAGGGTGGGGCAGCTCGCGGACCTCCATAAGGCGAAGCGGGAGTGGAGACGTGGCCCCTCATTCTGGTCTCTTGCGGCTGAGCCGTACAGTGGGTTGGCGGTCCTTTTTACCGACATGATAACTCTCCAGCGAGTTATAGAGTTACAGGTAGGTAGATGTATGATTTTAGATGTCAACCTGAGGGGGCATAACCTGAGACTAATTAATATCTATGGTCCTCAAAGCAAGTGGGACAGGAAATGCCTTTTCGGGGAGATAAAACCGTACCTTTTTACAGCCCGGCAGTTGGTTTTTGCAGGTGATTTCAACACCATCATCAGGCCCAAAGACAGGGGGGGCGCAAAGACTACTTTGGGCTACGATTCTAATTTTTTAGTTAACATGGTTAGGCAGGCAGGTCTGGTGGATGTGCACGTTCGCCATTTCCCAGACCTCACGGGTTTCACCTTTATGAGAGGTAGTTGTAGATCTAGAATAGACAGGATTTTTGTTAAGGAGGGCTCAACGACTTTGGCACCAGTGCTGAGGCCTGTGGAGTTCTCCGATCACATTTGCCTGTGTGTATCCTTGAACGCCTCAGAAACTTCTCAGAAAGGTAGGGGCCTTTGGCGCCTGAACCCTAGGCTCCTTGAGGAGGAGGTGATCAGACAGTCGTTCAGTGACTTCTTTGAAGCACAGGAGTCACTTTTGGAGGCGGGATGGAGTAGGTCTGAGTGGTGGGAGGTGTGTAAGAAGAGGACTAGGAGCTTTTTCCGCAACCTCGTAGCCAGAAAGAACTTGCTGAATGAAAATTCCTACCAGGCCTTGAGAAGGAAATTAGGGTTCTTGATCTCTGGGCAGGGAGATGGTGGGGAGATCTCCCGGGTGAAGGCTCGGATGAAGGAGTTACAGTACGACCGGTTTGCTTCCTTGGCTCTGGAGAGGGATTATGGAAAATACCACTCACCTGATCCTTACCAGAGTTGTAGGAAGTCGGTCAATGCTAAGGAGGTGAGGGGCCTGTGTGATGCCGGGGGTGTTCTCAGGAAAGATAAGGAGGGCATTCTCAGTGTTGTACGGTCTTTCTACTCCTCTCTTTTGTCTGAGAAGCCACTCATCAGAGAAAAGATGGACCGGTTTCTGAGGGAGACACCCGGACTTGTGAGTCCTGACAGTTTGTTTGATGCCTTGGGTGATGAGATAACAGCAGATGAGGTTAAAGTGGCCATAGATCAATTATCTATGAAGAAGTCACCAGGACCGGACGGCTTGACCTCCGAGTTTTATAAGACCTTTAAAGACCTTTTGACCCCTCGTCTTGTGGAGGTATTCAATGAGAGCCTGGGCAGAGGAATCCTTCCTCCCTCCATGAGGCTGTCTGCTCTTATTTTATTATCTAAAGGGAAGGACCCGTCACGAATTGAGAACTGGCGCCCCATAGCCCTTCTCAATACTGACAGGAAGATTCTGGCAAAGGTAATTTTTAACAGGCTGATGACGATTTCTGGCCAGATTCTTTCTCCCTCCCAGCACTGCACCGTGAAGGGCCGCAGCACGTTTAGTGCTGTCCTTGGGGTCCGGGAGGCCATTGAACGCTGCCGTTCTGAGAAGTGGGGGAAATACTTACTAGCGTTGGATCAGTCGAAGGCTTTTGATCGGGTAAATCATGAGTACCTGTGGGCTCTCCTTCTGTGGTATGGGCTCCCAGTGCGGGTGGTTAATTGGCTCCAGACAATCTACAGGCAGGCCGAGAGCTTCCCTCTTGTGAATGGTTGGGTGGGTCCGGCCTTCGCGGTTGACTCTGGTGTAAGGCAGGGTTGCCCCCTGAACCCCCTTCTATATGTGTTCGCCATCGACCCCTTCATTCGGAGGTTAGGTGGCAGCACTGCAGAGGGGGTGCGACTGGGCCCGGGTCGTCCGCTGAGGGTCGTGGCCTATGCCGATGATGTCACTGTTGTCTTGTCGAGTCCCGCGGAGGCATTGGAGGTGGCAACTCTAATCCGTGGGTACTCCGAGGCCAGTGGCTCAGAGGTAAACCAGGAGAAGAGTGAGGTTTTCTGGATGGGGGAGGAAGGCCAGCAGTTTGACCTTCCAGACACCCTCCCCCGGGCCAGCCAGGAGATCAAGATCTTGGGCATTAAATTCGGCCCTGGTGATTATGCCAGTCAAAATTGGGAGGCTAGACTGGTTGTAGCTACCCAGAAAGTAGAGAGCTGGAAGAGGTGGAAGCTATCTCTGAGGGAAAGGGTAGACTTGATCAAGACCTTCCTGATTCCAGTTTTTATGTACGTTAGTTACGTGTGCCTCTTGCCGGAGTCTTTATGGACCAAGGTCTATGCCGTGTTTTTCCAGCTCTTATGGGGGAACCGGTTGAACCTCATTAAGCGAACTGTGACCTATAAATCGAGGAGGGAGGGAGGCCTGGGGATGGTAAACCCAGTGCTCTTCTTTCTAACCACCTTCATCAAGTTACATCTGGGGAGTCTCTTTTTAGAGACCCCTCCTCGATGGGTAGAGGGGTTTAGAATCTGGGTGCATCCCTTCCTCAGCGTCTGGATGGAGGGAGGTGCGGTAAAAAGTTTCCGGGTCCGGCATGGATATCTCCCGGCCTACGTGACTCTTTGCTTGAAGGTGACAAGGTGTTGGGGCTTGGAGGTGGGGGAAGTCAAAGGCTTCTCTAGGAAGGAGTTGGAGAGGAGAATTTTGTGCTCCCACTTCTCGGAACAGCTGTCACTGAAGGACTGCCAAGGTAGTGTGTGTTCGGAGGGGCTGGCTCTGGTTAATTCCCGGAGGGTCCCCCCGAAATATTTGGACATTGCCTGGCTCTCTTTTCATGGGAGACTCTACGTGAGGGGAAATTTGAAGCACAGAAATGCCGATGATGGTGGTTGCCCACGGGAGGAGTGTCTAGGGGAGGTGGAGACGATGGACCATTTTTTGCTCAGATGTCCCTTCAATGTAGAAGTTTACAAGAGGGTTTCTGGTGCCTTGGGCATTCCCTGCCTTTCGGGGCTTAGTTACCCTGAGTGGGTTTATGGAGCGCTCAAGGGTAGGTGCTGGGATATTGATTTGACCACCCTTTTTCTAGTCGGCTTAGTAGTCCGGTACTTCACGTGGAATGCACGGTGTCAGGTCTCAATTAGACGGAAAGTCCTCCCTTGTGATGTGGTGGCGGGTGACATTCTTCACGGGGTGTGGAGACTCAGGGATATGGAGAGGTCCCGGATGGACAATACAAGCTGGGTCAGACTGTGGCGGGGTCCATAAGGGGGTCAAAGTCTGGGGTCTCTTCATCTATGGCTTTTCTGTCCTGCACCCCCCTAGATTTTGAGTTAACATCTTTTTTATGTGCGGTTGCATATGTCTAAAAGCTTGGATCAATTTCTCTTTGCTTGCAGTGTATATAGTACTAGTTATGCTATAATTGTATAGTTGATTGTATTTTGATTGTATATTTGGTTGTGGGCACTTAATATTTTATGTTGTTCTTGCTATGGACATTTTAAATTGGGACTCTCGTGTGTGGGGCATTCTACCCCTAAATGTAGTATCCTATGTTTTGAATTTTTTACATAAGTGCTACAACTTGTTTCAGTTTGTATGTATTTGTTGCAATACTTTTTCAATAAAAACATTAACAGGACACAGCACAGGACCCAGCAGCACCACTGACCTCAGAAGGACAGAGCACAGCACACAGCACCACTGGACTGATACTGCAGAACACAGCACAGCACAGCACAGCACAGAACTAAACAGCACAGCACGAGATCTACCAGGACAGAGGACCACCTAACACACCCTCTCTCTACCCTGATCAATGCCCGAGTGAAGATGGCGGCGTCTAGCGGGGAATTTATAGGATCCGAGTATCGCGAGATCCGACAACGGGATTATGAGTCAGAGCCTCAGTTTCAGATTTGAATTTGGCGCCAATACCCGGAATCTGTCTCGGATCCGACTCGGATCGGCAACGTTCGGGTGGGCTCGGATTTCAGAAATCCGAGTGCGCTCATCTCTATCAGTAACGCGAGACAACACAGATGGTGAAAGATCAGGAGAAGATAGATAGATTTCTGTATCATCCATCATGTAGCACACAAATACTTAAAAGCTTATTTGTACACTGAAATTTAAAGTTGATATTTGTGTTCTGCATGAAAAAACAGTCAGTATTTAACTTATGTGCAAAACAAAACACTAATTTGCACCCCTTGCATTGTAACATGGTTTTGTCCAGGAGACTGAAATAAGAAGTTTCTCAAGTTAAGATCCTTAATGAATCAGTCCCCAGGATAGGACATTGCCTTCAAGACCTAGGGATTGTAGTGTTTATATGAAGAAAGAGTGGTCAGTGTCAAATGCAGCAGAGAGATCCAGGAGAATTAGAAGAGAGTAATGGCCTTCAACGTTCAAGTTAATCAACAATACCTATATAAAACCATTTACAGGGCTTTATGTTTACAGGAATTTTGTAATGATAGTGACATTAAATAAGTATATATGATTTTTCAATATGTGTTTACATAAAATATTGTATGGACAGTGTTTTCTATACAAACGTAACTTATATTTACTTAAAACAATGAGCTTAGACTATCACCGTCCATAACTACTGAACCTGCAATCAAAGAAAAGAAGGAGGAATTTTTAAAACAGCAGGCCGCCTAAACATTCTTACATCTCTGAGGAAGCCTCATTATTGAGGTGAAACACGGTGTGTTTGACAGAATTTCAACACTGATTGCTACTAATTTCCACCTTTACCTTATTCACAACTGATACATGTGTGGTGCCCCAAAATCTGAGTATCCTGGGGTGTATCTATATGTTTTTAATTTGTTCATTTCATTTGTTAATTGTTAAAAGTGTTTATAAAGATTTAAAAAATAAAATAAAAAATATTTTCTTTAGGGAGAAGTGACAGTTGGGAGTGATTGGTGGTTGCCGGGAATAACAGGAAGGAGGAGTGTGTGGCATAGCAACAAGTCCACTAACTTTGGTAATAACTGTGAACTCCCAGAAGGCAGTGGGAAGAGGAAAGTTCTAGACTTCTGAGGGAGAGAGATCCCTGTGTCTGCATAGACTGAGAGAGAAAAATAGGGACAGAATGAAAATCGGACAAAGTGATATATAAGCAGATTAAAAGTGAAGTGTAAGAAGAGAAGAAGATAAGAAGTGAGCCAAAGAGAGGTGTGAGTAAAAAGGAAAGTACTGAAAACAAATAAGCAGTATAGAGATCTGTGACATCACACTAAACAGACTGAGCTATGTACTGAGAACAGTGTGAGAGGAGAGAAAATAGAGACTGTGTAATACAAAAGATCATCAGCTTATTTGGTGTGAAAAAGTAATTTATGGGCCCCAACCACGTGCACCACTTCAACTAAATTCCTGTGCACAGTTCAACCCAGGACTGAGTGTAAAATATGGTAACGTTACCAGGGATAATATTGGTGCACCAAATGTTTTAGTTGAATATTAATGTTAAGTGATTTACCTGAAAATTGATTTATTATTATATGTTAAATGCTATTGTGCTCTTTGTTGATCAAATGAATATTTTGTCATTACCATTGAGTTGAAGGGGTCAGTGGCGCGGTGGCTTACCAAAATTATCTTTACCGCGTTATTAATAAACCCAAGTTATTTGTCCAATCCTTGTGCCTTTCATTGAAGAATTTATCTCCTGACCACCGGATATCCGACCAAAAAAGAACCTGACTCGTGTCTGGAGGACAAGGTAAGGGAAAGAAGTCCCATCATACTCGGCCACCACACATGCACATAAAACTTCATGAGAAGCAACGATCGTAGCTTCACTGGCTGCTCGGAAGAGATATAAACAGTGGGACCTCACTGCACATGTGCAGCATCTGACGGATGCTCTGAACTTTTCTGAACACCAGGACACCATCATTCAACACCCCCTGTTTAGCAGGGGAGGTAAAAGGTACGAATCCAGGGAGGGGAACCTAAGATGAAAAACATAACTCTACACATATCAGCATCTTACCGTGAGTCCGGACAGTTGTTCCTACACTTTATTTATTCTTCAAAGGACCTATGTGATATTGACTCTGTTAAGGCAGCGTTACTATGGATAATTGGTGAATGTTTTGTTGTTGGAATCTGCATCATGGACATTACCCAAGGACAACATTAAAACAGAGATTGGTATATTGGAATGATTTGGGACCCTCAAACCCCATACTAATAGATTTGTTTGCATAGAAGAGAGTCCCTATGACTTTGAACTAGCCTCATAAGGATATTAACACAAAGATTACCTAGCAGTAATGCCTTGAGACTTATGTAGTTGGTCTTATTGTTGTGTCAAGTGAGACGATTAAGAGAGTCTTACAGATTTTCGTTTACACTGTGTACAATACAAGAATTGAATGTTATTCCTGAATGTTCTGGATGGAACATTTGATGTATATTTATCTGTTTTTATTATATGTGCAAATAAACAGCATGTTAAATTTACCATATGCTACTATCACAATCACATAATATTAGTGGAGCGCCAGGAATACAGATTTTGTCTATTTTCCCTTTTACGTGGTAGGGATACCACCAACTTTCCATAGGCTTATCCATTAGGATACAACAATCATACACAATTGGGAGACAGCGCTGGGGATACTTGCTACTTAAATATGTACCGGCTTTTTTTCCTAGGTGGATTAACCTTCTAATGAGTCATCATCATCATGCCAAGCAATTGATGTACTTACAATAGGGAGATAATTAATATTAATATATTTTTGTACAAAATCATCATCATCATCGCCATTTATTTACATAGCGCCACTGATTCCGCAGCGCTGTACAGAGAACTCATTCACATTAGTCCCTGCCCCATTGGAGCTTACAGTCTGAATTCCCTAACATACACACACAGACAGACAGACTAGGGTCAATTTTTGATAGCAGCCAATTAACCTACCAGTATGTTTTTGGAGTGTGGGAGGAAACCGGAGCACCAGGAGGAACCCCTCGCAAACATGGGGAGAACATACAAAATATCTTGAAGTATATATCTGAAATAAAAAGATCATTATCACATTAATATGTGTCAGCCTTCTGAATTCAATGTGCAAAAATGTCTAACATTTACATGATGCTGGATTATTACGTTAGCATAAAGAGTTTTAATAATTAAAAGAGGCCTGTGGGGTGAGCTGCTTTAAACTCTTCCTCATAGGAGGTATAGACAATGACTAGGGTGGGGCCACCACCAGTCCCTGCAGCTGCTGTTCCCTCATCAGACAATTTCTCTTTTGTCGCTCGCTTTATATCAGAGTTGCGCTTGTGGTAATTATCTATCAATCTTTTTATAGGGCCTACCATATTCACAGCAACACATACAGTTGACAAAAGCTGTTTTTTTTCTCGAAAATGCTGTTTTGCAGTTTGAGTGCCCTAAAATCTATCATACACTGGCATTATGTTTCTGAAAAGCACACAGTTTTCTTCAAAACTGAAGCACCCAGATTTAGTCTTCCCACTAGCAGCAGAAGACCCTGCCCCTTCCTGAAGCTCCTGACCCTCTTCACCTACTTGTTCCTCTTTATCTTCCCCCTCATCCCCACTGTCGCTAAACTGCTCCCTTCTCCTTCCTCTCTTCATCACACACACACAAGAAACAGAGGTGTAAGAAAAAAAACCACTACGCTCCCCAAAACAATACAGGCTCTAAATACACAGCCTATTAAACAAATAAGGCCAGATAATCAAAACAAACCAACAGGTACTCACAGTACTCTTTTTCCCACACTCACCACTCTCCTGCTCTATCCACTACTGTCACTATAACTCCGGCAACCCCTTTCAACTGAAATAAAGAAGTAGACAGGCTTTTATATAGTTGGTGCAGTCAAAATCACACGAGTTTACAATGTTAAATTTGCAACCAATCAGAAATGAGTATTTGTTTGAAAATCACAATTCTTGTTTTGTGAAAACTGCTGCACATTGCTAGACATAGACAGCAAATTTAATTTGTCACTTAAAATTGCAGTTTAATACATATGGATGCATGACACATAAAAACGCTATTGATCTTGAGCGATTTGTAGCGATTTTAAATCGCTGACCAAATCGCACTTTGACACATTTTGCCCAAGGAGTGAACACTTTCAATTGATTTCCCAGCATGCCAGTCTTATGATTGAGGAAGTGGCTCACACCCGATTAGTACTTATTCTCTTGGATGGGTGAAAAACACCTCTGACTGATTGTAGTGTTCTCTCTAGTTGAACAAAGTGCATCCATTTCCAGGGTCTAATGCAGACATTTCAAAGGGGAGTCTCCAAATTTTTCCAAGAAAATGAGGCAGCTTTGACTGTGCACATGTGTGTGTGTGTGTATGTATGTATGTATGTGTGCGTTTGTGTGTGTCTATATATATATATATATATATATATATATATATATATATATATATATATATATATATATATATATATATATGTGTAGCAATATATACATATCTATCAATCTTTCTATCTATCTATATATATACACACACAATGCCGCCCCCTCATCACACCCAGCGTCGGACTGGCCCAGCGGACTACCGGTGAAATTACCGGTAGGCCCAGCTACCTTACGGCCACACCCCCTTTTGAACGTGGGCGGAGCTTACCTGGAGGCCCGGCGTCCCAGCTGCTCAACCGCAAGTGCGCATGCGCTATAAGCCGGCTTTCGTGATTCCACACTTCCGGTGGACTCGTCTTCTGAGAGGCAGTAACGTGGGCGGAGCTTACCTGGAGGCCCGCCGTCCCCGCTGCTCAACCGCAAGTGCGCATGTGCTATAAGTGGGCTTTCGTGATTCCACACTTCCGGTGGACTCGTCTTCTGAGAGGCAGTAAGTGTCTTGCATGGGGGATACTGTAACAGAGGTGGCTCCAAAGCACCTGATGATTAGCACAACTGGTCATTTAATTTCGTTACAATGCTGCATGTTTTTTCCCCAACATCCCCCTCTCCCTGGTCTGCCTGACTTCAGGGGGTGTGCTGTGGCTGTAGGTAATATGCTGCTGTATTCTATAAAACTGCTGCAGTATGAGTGAAGTGAGTACTATCCTGCATCCTATCTTCTCATTAACCTCTCTTGACAGCCTCCTTTGCATCCAAATAATGGTACAGGGGATAGAGGCAGGGCTTGACTTCTGATTTAATGGGGCTTTTTTTTTTTAACAAAGCTATATAGCAGCTGCATTATTATCTTCAGGAACAGAGCTGCTTCTGCTGCAAGGATGCAGATGTTTTTACGCTTACTTTTGACAGGGTTCACTGGGAACTTAACTGTTGGCTGGCTGAGGGCTAACACGAGAGTCATGTGTGACTAGGAGGACAAACTAAGGACCCGGACACCTGGAGGATGCATCCTCTGGAAGAGTATGTGCACTGCCCTCACCTTTTATCATTACCGTATTGCCTCAGAGTCCAGATTACCAAGTACCGGCTTCTTTTCACTTATGATCGGTCTGGTTCATGGATTTATAACACACGGCAATTGTTTATGGACTGTACATTTATCAGCCTCAGAAACGTGACATTGATCCCTCTATTCTGTTCTAAGTAGTTCAAGTTTTGGGACGGGACTGTTATATTTCTGTGCTTAACCGCTTGCCCCTTGATATATTTTCTGTTCATATTGAGTCACATGAGCAGAGACTTTAAATTGAATTCCAGGCTTTATTTCTATACCATCACCATCTATCAAAGCCTAATAAGCTGTTTCCTATGGACAAACGACTGTGTTGACTCCTATCTCCTAATGCTTGTTTGCATGTAATATAGATGCTTAGCCGGCTGGCTTAAGCAACAGTAGTTATCTACTGTTATCTAAAGATTTATGTTTCTAAGACTGCAACCATATACTTTTGAATCGCATCTATCTGTACTTGTATGGTTCAGTTTTTGCTGATTTATTGAACGAAATTATTTAACCCACAATAAACACAAGTACGCCGGCTGGCCTACTTGTTAAAATACATTTTTTGTCTTTCAAGTGTATATGTTGTTTGACTCCCCTCTCCTCCATCCCCTTTCCCTTTCCTGCGCCGGGGAAAACGACCGCTGTGTCCTTCGTGGACTGACCACTCCCCCTCTAGTTTCAGGTCCCGCCTCTATGATGGCTGACCACACCCCCTCTGGTGGGCCCCTAGTGTTGCAGTCCCCCGGTGGGCCCTTCATGCCCCAGTCCGACACTGATCACACCTGTCCCCATCTTTGCACAATATTTTACTTACCTTCCTATGGTCTGGTCTTCTCTTCTGTCTGCAGTTCCTCCCACCAGGAGGAGGAAGCCAGCTGCTTTGCTTCTCAAAGAGTCAGAGCTGTGCCCGGTGCAGCACTGGCTCTTAGATGGAAAAACTAAGTTTCAGGCGCGAAGGGGGTGTTTCCAAGCAACTGGAAACCTCCCCCTGTTTGTGCACCTGAATGCCAAGACCCTCCCCAGATTAAGTCCCTATGATGAAATACGTTTGTGAATTGCTTGGTGTACATCTCAATTCCATTGAGAATTGGCAGCAGAGTTTCAATTAACTTTGTGCCTATGTGGCAGTGTGCTTTAGGAATGTTATCAGACTGCCTGAAATTTCTTCTTTCTGATGTACAGCTCTGATACGCTTACCTATGGTTTTTGAAACTTGTTATCAATAAACTCTTTACTTATTCTACATTATAAATCCCCCTCATTTATGCAGATTCAGTAAACCCTGTGGCTAATCTATACAAGATCTTAATGCTTGAATGAGTACCAAGTAATCCAAGTAATATATAAATCTTAACCCTGCGTTCAAACCAACATTAAATATAAAACAGATAAAGTAATGGTGTAACTTCTCTTTTGATTAAAATTCAGATCTAGCACTGCATTGATCTGTAATATTAAGTAAGAAACACACAAAAAAGAGGGCTCATACTGTAATTACCATAAGACCTGGGTAACATTTTATATAACGGTAAATAGAGCAGCGTAGTTAATAATAGTGCAGAAGAAGCTTATCTGTGTTTATTATGTGGATCTTTCATCCAGGCTTTCCCAGTTGGGGTAAACCTTCTGTGGGAGAGTTAATGGAATATTTTTGTTCAATAAAAAAAAAGTTTGCTGAATTATTGTTGCTAGAGTTAATAAGTAATTACGGTTATGTTTAAAGGAACGTGTATTTATTTTGAATGCCACCCTTGCACTCATGAAGAGGCACAGAGGGCATTGGGAGGGTGGAACTTCTTCTTGACATAAGGACATGCCCACCACCATGTCTGAAACACCCTAATGTTTTGGGTACTAGTAGGCACTGGCAATGTGATTTATCTTTTCTTTTATGCTGCTACAGAAAATTTAGAAGCAGTGGGAGATTGACAGTGGGTGAGACCCCCAGCAAAAATGATATATCTTGCGGTGGCAAGAATTTCACAGGCATCACTCAAGTAGCTGATGATTGTGCTACACTCACTGATGTGCTGACTCTGCCTACTTGTGTTTGCTCCACCTACCAGTATAATGATTTGTCTATTTGTGTGTTAGCTCCTCCTACTGTGACACCCATTGTCTTCTAACAACTGTAGCATGTTGCATTGGCCTCGCCTACCACCAATGTAGCCTGGCTAATAATGTGCTTACCCCACCCACTTTTGTTTATTCACCCCACATACAATTGATTTGGTGAGGTCACTTTCAGAATATTTTACGTGGACATTTTAAGTTCCAAATTTGGCATTGATATCCTGTGTAAATATAGCAAATACATTGAAGTTATAAAAGGTCCACAGTTACTGAAATGTTTGTACAGAAAATTAAGAGTTTTTTTCAAATCATTTCTAAAGAATTTAATCAACTACACTTATTGTGAGCTGATAAGAGATGCATGTTATAGAGAGAGCAAGATGTGTGTTGAAAATTACAAGTTTTTCTTTTCTAGCAACTTCATCTGGTTAAACAGTGAGTTTTGTTACAGTGGTGTGTGTTTTGTTTATATGGAGGGGCTGACTGCTTATGGGTTGTCACTATCTGTCATGAGAGAAATCTGTGGCATCACTTTTTTTCCCTTCTACACAATTAGAAGCCAAATCCAGCAATGTAAAAGAAATCATTTAAACACTGCTGTCTGACATATCGATTTCTAGGGGGTATAAGGGTAGCTTACTGTATTTCCACTTAGAAAACATAACGCTTTTAACTATATTATACATAAAGGCATAACTACCATAGGTGCAGGGTTTGCAGCTGCTATAGGGCCCGCAGCTGTAGGCAGCCATCTTTCCTGTCAAAGCCGCCGATATGTATGTTTTTCACAATTGGACAATACAATAGGGCCTTTACTAGGGCCCACAGATGCCTAGTTATGGCCTTGTATATATACGTTTGGCCTATTACCAGGTGAGTGATCTTTGTTAGTAAAAGGAATTCCTAAGCATTGTTAGATAGCCCAGATGCCACAGAAGGGCATATATATGTATAAACTGCAACGGCTACTAAGTTAACATTGCTTTAAAATCCACACTTGCTATTTGCTATATTTTAAGCTATGATCGTGTTGATCTAAAACTAAACAAGACGTATTGAACATAATGATTAGTCAATAAGCAGCAATTGAAGGCACATCGGTATCAAGGACTTGTCAAGGAATTTGTATTGTAATAAATGGAAGACTTATTTTTTATTTGGGATGGGGATGATTTGTCTATTTCTTCTTTTTTGGCACACCTTAATTCTAATGAATTCGGTTTATGGCTGATTAGTACTCATGGTAGTTCTACTATCAATTTTTTGGACATCACGCTGAAGGTAAGTGACAACATTATACCAAAACATTTTCTAAACAATTGGATGCTCATAGCTTCTTACACTAGAAGAGTGATCATTCTAAGGTATGGAGGGATAATATCCTGAAGGGACAATTCCTTAGGAAACATACTGATAAACTCTAATAGTCTTTCCTGGAACAGGGGTATCCTGATATAGTTCTTAAGAGGGCCCTTAATGTTGTTGAGGAAGTGAACAGAACTGACCTGTTCAATCAAGTTCCCAAAAAGAAGAAAGGAGAGACAAAGGAGGATCAAAGATCCATGGTTTTCATTACACAATAATGCTAGCTATGCTAGTCAAATTAGAAATATTAATAAGAATTCTGTTTTATTGGATGCTAATGATTTAATAGGTGTCACACGCCAGGCTCCCGCTGTGTCCCCCCCGGGACCCGGTGTGCACACCCACAGCTCTCCCGCTCCACTCCCCGCCAGCCTGTATTACCTAATCAGCGGTGGCAGTCCTGCTTCCTTCCAGGGCTGTGTCTCTTCCCACGGCAGTCGGCACTTCTGCGCATGCGCAGAGGACTCCAAACCTTTTTCTTACCTGCTGCTGCCCTCTATTAGCTGTCTAAATAAACCAGCCCTATAAATTGCCTTTCAACACTAGATTCAGGGCTGGTTCTTTTAGTCAGTCCCTGACTCCTGCATTGGATACAGCTCCTGTGCCTTTTCATGCTCCTGGGAATTCCTTACTCTGCGTTGCCGTGTTCCTGCTTCTCCAGGCTCCTACGTTGTAGACCATTCCTCCTAACCACTTCTAAGTGGTTACGCCGCAGACTATCCCTGCTAATAACTTCCAAGTGGCAACGTTGCATTACTACCGCTAACCACTTCCAAGTGACATCGTTGCATCATACCTATTAACCACTTTCAGTGGCAACGCAGCAGACCATCTTGAATATCTCTTCCTAGTGACATTCCCTTGCTCGTCTCTTCTCCGGTTGCCTGTAGTAACGGTCAGTTCTCCAGAGGCTCTACTTTGGTTGTACCTCCCGTGATCTCTATCTACCTATTCTATGCTCTTTCTCTCGTGGTTTCCTGGGAACTTCCCTAGGGGGCGGCGACCTGCAAGTGGAAGCCGTGAAGTCCATATTCCCTTGCGGGAATCACTGGCGAACACCTTTCGCTTGTTTGACTCCGCGCCCCTAGCTGAAGTCATGCCAATCCCGGCTGAACTACCAGGATCCAGTTGTTCCTCATTGGTACCGTGACAATAGGTTATTTTATCAATAAAGGTAAAAATATTATTTTTAGGAGATCTCGCAATCTCAAAGAGAGATTGGCACCAAGGTTTTTTGTTCCTAAAATAGCTATTGAATCCTTGACAAGCAATTGGCTTGGTACTAGACCTAATGGGTTCTATCGTTGTGGCAGAAATAAATGTATAACGTTTGGTTTGCAGAACACAAATGTACTAACTTTTTTTCTCATGTTTCTGGTAAGAAATTTTCTATTGATAAAGTCCTGAATTGTCAATCGACTTATGTAATATATTTAATAAATTGTCCTTTTAGGTCACGATATATGGGGCGCACAATTAGGTCTGTGGGTGTGCGCTTCACAGAACATCGCCGGAATATTCTTAAAAATGTTAAAACTTATAATCTGTCTGTACATGTTAATGTCTGCAGAGGGGGCTCTTTGGATGGTGTCCATATTAGAGCTATTGAACAAATAGACGTCACCCCTTTTGTGCAGGAGGGAGGCTTATTGGATTTTTAGATTAAAAACTTTTGTTCCCCTCGTTTTAAATGACACTATAGAATTGAATAATATCTGATTCCTGCATTTTTATCTGTATGTCATTTAGGTATCTAGAATAACTCAATTGTTTACTTCCCCTTTCTTGTGGACTATTTTTTTATTCACATTTTTTCATATTTTTATATATAGTTTTATATTTTATATATTATATTTTATAATTTTATTATCATTTTTGTATATTACGTTATTATGAACTCATTTTTATTTATCTACTGAATGGTTTGTCAAAAAATATATTTAAATAATAGTATTTTATTTTTTTTGTACTTTTTTTGTATTTTTTTTGCATATTTTTTTTTATTTTCTGTATTTCTATTAGTGGGATCATGCAGTCTCGGACCTTAGTATGAGTATATTGATGTCTGTATTTCTAATATGAGTGTTTAGTTATTTAGCTATTTGATTTTATAATGATTGTCTGTATGTTTGTTTCATTTTTGTACTGCTTCAGCACCCATCATACTTGCATTCACTGTTTATTGCAGCAGACGGTTTAGTTACCAGGTGCCTTTATCAGCAAATTGAGTGAAATCAGGTTATTTACTCTTTTCCAATGTGTTTACAATGGTTTCTATGGCAACGATCAACTAGCTTTATTTACACACCTTTGAAATTTACACGAACAATTGGAATCACAATATGATTGGCCAAGTGATGTCACGTGACCACTGGCTCATTATTTAAACAGCGTCTTTTTAGTATGGACATTCATTCCTGTGTTGAAACCGTTTAAATTAACGGAGAAACGCGTCAGTTTTGATACTTTATCCATTTGGCACTTTGGATCTTTGGACTCTTATCAGAACCCCAGGGTTAGATTTCATTCTATTGGATTGCGGTGTATGAGGATCGATACTGGGACAATTTATCTATCATCTCTCCATTTCTTCAACCGCTACCAGGTGGGACAAGCGTCTCTGCATCTATTTATTTTATTCAGCACTCATTGCTGCAGCTGACGGTGATCCTCTGTTGTAGCCAGGAGAGTGACAACCTCTATCTCAGTGATTCATTTATTACAATACCAATTACATGACAAGTCCTTGATACCAATGTGCCTTTAATTGCTGCTTATTGACTAATCAGTATATTTTATTTTATTTTAGGTATTCACATATTTTTGTCTGGTTTATATTTCTATATAAAATATTGTGTGGATTCAGTGCTCTCCTATTATTCTTTTTTCTTGATGTCATTTGCAGATTCAGATATCTGCATATAGGGAGCTGCGATCAATGTTTATTTTGTTTATTTATGCATGATTCTTAGCGCCTGATATTTTTATTTGTTTATTAAGCATAAGTTGGATCTGGACAAAATGAAGAGTGTAATGCGTGAAGCTGTTCACATATTACTACCCATAACTATAAATATCGTTGAAAACAACAGGAATGTATACAAGCCAAAATAGCAATTCTTCTGAGTTCTGCCAAAGGCCTCGTATGAATGGGTACACTCGTGCACAGTTTGGTATATGTCACGAAAACTCTCCCAGCTGCTGCGACTTTGGGGTGTTCACTGTATGAGGTCACACATGATTTCAGCCCGCAGTCTCTCTCTATCTATCACACAGGTTATAGACCTACGGAATCGCCCCCGGAAGCGCTCTCACACCCCCAGACACTTCAGGTTTGCCACCACCTATTGAATACGGGCAATAGGACTCCAATATACTGTCCCACACTAGCACGCAGGCTTCTAGCTATTCACAGACTAGCAAGACCCACACCAGCACACAAAGGGTTACCTCTTCACACCTCCAGACTGTTAGACAAATGTAAATGCAAGCACACACAGCTTGTTAATCAAATGTATCAACAAATCACACACTGGCATTCCAAGGGTTAACTTGGTTGAGCATAACTTATCATAATCTGTATGCCTGTGGGGTAGGCAGAAAAGATGGACAGTCCTTCAATTAGATTGATTCCCCAATAAGCTGACAGTTTGTCCTTTCAAAACACAGGTTTTTAAGCAAAATGAAATGGGATGGTCTTCACAGGGGCATTGTTTAATGCTAACTTGGGGTTGTGGCCTGTGACACTTTTTCAATCACCATTTTCATGTTGTCTGATATTTTTTCTGTAGAGCGTTACATCGATCCAGTTTTATCATTAATAAATCCCATATGACTCTGTCCATCTTTTGATACCAAACATGATGACCTTTTGACAATGTGACATACCATTTCCAAAGATATGTGACTTTAGCTGTTCACGGATACCACCCATACCTGTCATTCACAACCCTGGTGTGGTTTTTGCCACTCAGTACGGAGTGACAAATGGATTTTCCAAAATATGAAAATTGAAGGCATTTACTTTCAAGTCCATATTTCTATATTCCTGCATAAAGACCCTACAGATTTTATACAGGAGTCTCCTAGATTCTCACCTAGGCATATGGCTCTCTAATTTACATCTAGTGGATAGCTTGTGTTTACAATACCTATTGAAAGGAAATCAATTAGCTAGTGAAATACATGATCAAAAACAATGGATGTCTGTGATCTGCATATCTCAAGCTGGTCTCTTCACAAAGGATTTGCTTAACTTAATTACCTCCTACTGGGCTAATCCTGAGTTGAAGATCAGGTTCATTTATGTATCCATGCAAAGTTTTATTTGGGCCCTGACATTCAATATTCTATTTCAGCATATCAGATTTATGCGGTTTTATTTTTTTATTTTTTCTTTCGTGGTTTATCCTTTTAAATAAATATAGGACCTGAATAATTTTTAAACACAATATGAACGCAAGTTGTGTTTCTCAAACACGCACATAATTTAGATATGCGTATGCCATATTCAACAGCAAGCGCACCCAGATAATATGTCCAGATTTGAATATGGTAGTGAGTTATGCGACATACAATCACACATATGTGACTTTGCATTTTTATTTGCCCTTCTATTGATTTAGGAGCAATTTGACCTTTTTGCCCTACATCCGTCTTTACTCCTAATTCACAGAAGAAGGCACATTTGTACACATTTGTACATTTGCTTAATTATCACCGAATTATTCCTAAACGGGTGTGATATAGTTACATGATCGACATTTATATATATAATATAGACAGGGTTGGAAAGTCTACAATAATTACATCGGCAGTATTATTTTTTCAACAATTGATGTGGTCTACTTAGATTTTGCAAAGGCCTTTGATACAGTGTCACACAAGAGGTTGGTTTACAAAATAAGGGAACTGGGTCTAGGAAACAACATTTGTACTTGGGTCGAAAACTGGTTACAGAATAGGGAACAAAGAGTTGTGATAAATGGAACATTATTCTAATTGCTCAAAAGTTTTAAGTGGAGTACCTCAAGGTTCCGTGCTGGGGCCAATCCTTTTTAATATATTTATTGATGACCTTGGTGATGGTTTACAGAGTAAAGTTTATATTTTTGCAGATGACACTAAACTCTGTAAGGTAATAAAATCAGAGACTTAAATAAACTGGAGGATTGGGCGGCCAAATGGAATATCAGGTTTAACATAGATAAATGTAAGGTTATGCATTTAGGGATCAAAAACAAGAACGCAATCTATAAATTAAATGGAATTAATTTAGGAGAATCTATAATGGAAAAGGATTTGGGAGTGCTCGTAGACAGTAGACTTAGCAATAGTGCTCAATGTCAAGCAGCAGCTGAAGGGCAAATAAAGTATTGGCATGCATAAAAAGGGGTATAGATGCAAGGGAAGACAGTGTAATTTTGCCACTGTATAAATCGTTGGTAAGACCTCATCTTCAATATGCAGTACAGAACTCTATAAAAAGATCATTTGGAACTAGAAAGGGTTCAGAGAAGGGCGACAAAATTGATAAAGGGTATGGAGTCATTAAGTTATTGTTAGGAACCCCTCCAGCCGGCACAACACAACCCGGAATCTACTCTGCCAGTCAGGTGTTCACTGGAGCCCCTGATGGTGGGGACAGACTGGGCCGCAGACTGACAGAAGGTCGTGAAGTGCGTACCAGCTGGGGAGAACCCAGGCAAGAGGAGTCAGGTCCACGCAGAGGTCAAGGGCCGGCAGCAGACAACAGTATCGATGAACAAGCTGAGGTCAGGGGTCACAGGCAAATAGCAGAACGGGTAAACAGGCCAAAGATCAGGGTCACAGAAAACACGAGCAAGGTCCAAATCAAAGCCAAGGGTCATACACGGGGAGTCAAATAGAGATATCAGGATACAGGACAGGAACTAGCAGGTTAGCAGACTGGAACACAGGAGCTATAACCGGCAATGAGGCAGCAGACCTCATTGCCTTAAATACCAGTGGCCACCAATCAGAGCCTAGCTCTGAATTAGACACAGCCCCCAGCATAATTAATAGGCTGCATTAATTAGCCCACAGGCTAGAACATATGGTGAGCGCTGCGCCCGGCTTCCTCTCATTGCCAGGACGCAGCGCTGAAGCGTCTTCTCGTTGCCCCGGCAACGGCCGGGTCAGGGCCGGAAGTGACGCCCCGGTCGCCATAGCGACGGCCGGGACGCAGGTGAGTGAGTCGCGGCGGCTGGGCACCGCCGCGGCTCGTAACAGTACCCCCCCCTTGAGGAGGGGTCGAGGGACCCCGACATCCAGGTTTTCTTGGGAACCTCCTGAAGAATTCCTTCAATTGTTTAGGGGCATGGAGTTGTCTTCGCGGAACCCAAGATCGCTCTTCTAACCCGCGGTTCCTCCACTGCACCAGGAAGTGCACCTGTTCTTGCACTTTTTTGGAATCTAAAATCCTTTGAACCACATATCTTAGTGGCTTACTCGAACTTCCCCCAGGCACAGTTGAGGATTGGCTAGGATACAATACCGGCTTTAACAATGAACAATGAAATGTGTTCGGAATTTTTAGTGAACTAGAAATCTTCAATCTAAAAGCTACCGGATTGATCTGTTTGGTAATCATGAACGGCCCAATAAATTTAGGCCCTAGTTTTTTACAAGGCTGTCTGAGCCTAAGATTTCTAGTTGATAGCCATACTTTCTGGCCCACTTTGAATGGGCAGGTGGTACGGTGGCGATCCGAAAATTTTTTGGCTGACAATGAGGATTTTTTCAAGGAGGACTGAACTTTCCCCCAAATTACTTTCAGATCAGCAGCTGTGGAATGAATCTCCGGAATACCAGCAGATTTGAGAGAGTACAGAGAATTAGACCTGGGATGGAAACCGAAGTTACAGTAGAACGGGGAAGTTTAAGTAGATGAGTGAGATGAGTTATTGTAGGCAAACTCTGCCCAAGGCAGCAAAGATGACCAGTTGTCATGGAATTCTGAGGAATAACATCGGAGGAACTGTTCAAGTGCTTGGTTAACCCTTTCAGTTTGCCCGTTAGACTGAGGGTGGTATGCAGATGACAGACTGATCCGGATTCCGAGGAGGGTGCAGAAGGATTTCCAGAATTGTGCTATGAATTGTGAACCACGATCAGAAACAATATCGGAAGGTCCATGGAGCCGGAAAACATGTTGTATGAAGAGAATGGCCAGATCTCGAGCTGTAGGAAGCCTGGTGTCACTCACCGGACCGTGAGTGCCTCTTCCCGGACATTTAGGAACCGTGGCCGTCCTCCATCCTGAGGGTCTGCGCATGCGCAGCCCTTTCCTATACTTCAGTGTATGTCCCTTTAACTCAATTGGCAGATCAGGCAACACTCCCTATATTAAGCACCTGTGGTCAACACCACGTTGCCTGATCTTGGAGTCTCATTCCCTATGAGTCTCTGAAGGTGTTCCTGTATTCCTCGTGTTTTCAGCGCTGCTGATTCCTGTGGTTTCCAAACCACTTCTACCTCTGTGGTTTCCAAACCACTTCTACTACTGTGGTTCCCATACCACTTCTACCATCAACTGTATCATCGTGACTGTTTGCTGATTCCTATCCGCTGCCTCCGTGCACTACAGTCTTCCAAACCACTTCAACGCTATTACATATCATTGTGAACTGTTTGCTGATTCCTATCTGCTGCCTTCGTGCACTACAGTCCTCTAATCCACATCACGCTATTATATTTCACTGTGACTGTTGCTGGTTCCTACCCGCTGCCTCCGTGCACTCCAACCTTTACTTTACATCCACTCACCTGTTCCTCATCAAGTCTGTGAGCTGATTCCTATCCGCTGCCTCCGTGCACTACAGCCTCCAGCCTACAACTCGCCTGTGTTCATCATCGTGACTGTTAGCTGATTCCTATCCGCTGCCTCCGTGCACTACAGCCTCCAGCCTACAACTCGCCTGTGTTCATCATCGTGACTGTTAGCTGATTCCTATCCGCTGCTTCCGTGCACCACAGCCTCCAGCCTACAACTCGCCTGTGTTCATCATCGTGACAAGTTAGTTGATTCCTATCCGCTGCCCCTGTGCACTGCAGTCTCTTCTCAGCTCTCCTGTGTTTCCTCGAGACTGCTGCTCTCATTGCCATTCGCTACTCTCCGTGATCAACAGCTCCTGGTCTACTCTGCTCTCCCGTGTTCCATCGCTACTGACACCTATTGGTTGCTACTGGTTACCTCCGTGTACCGCAGAGTCCTGCTGCTGCTGACCGCGCTATCACCCATCTACTGCTGACCCGCTCTCCACGCCTTCACGTGTCCCGCTGGTCTACCCTCCTGTCAGCATTGGATTTATATCTCATCAACTACTCCTCTGCTGGATCATCTCCACTCTCCTGGGCCCTCCTTGAGTCCAGTTCCACGTGTTACTGATTCCTGTGGATTCGTGTCCCTGTTGGTCTACTTATCTGTGCGCTGCACCTACTAGACCGCTGCCTCATCTATCCTGGGACTTCTCATCCAGCCGGCCTCCTGCCGCTCAGGTATCGCTGCACTCCTATCTGACTGCCTGCTTCTGAACCACGGTATGCATACTTCTCATTGACTGTGCTGGTGTATTGCATATCTTGCTGGACTGTGTTGGTTCTCCTCTGGAGTCTGCTATCCGCTGAGTCTATTGCCATCATTGACTGTGTTAACTTGTGCTGGACTACTTCAGGAGACTTTCTATATTTGCAGACCTGTTCAGTCATTTATATATATTGTGCATGTTACTGTGGATCGTGTATAAGGTGCCTGTGTATATCCTGTGTTGCAGTCTCTCCCCGTGCACCTCCTCACATATATATTCAGTGGTATAACTTGCTAGTAGCAGACCACTGATCCCTGTTTCCAGTATCACCTGTTCCAGTATCCTCTCACATAGCAGTGGTACAACTTGCTATCGCAGACCACTGACTCCCCGGATACCTCCACTTGGATTCCATTCCTTCACTCAGACAGCGGTACCACTTGCTATCCGCAGACCGCTGACTCTCATCACCTCCTCGTTTCTGTTGGACATTCCTCCTCACTATAGCAGTGGTACAACTTGCTATCGCAGACCACTGACTACCTTCACGTGTCCTTGTCCTACAGTTCCTCGTGTACTATTACCTCCATATTACCAGTGCTGCTAGTCATAGACTTTCCTGAGCATCTCATCATCTGCTGTTTCCTGTTCCGTGATCGCCCAGCTACCAGAGTACCCTATTACCATCTACATTGCTCTGGTAAGCCTACCACCTGGTGATCCCTGGGTAAAGACTCCTAGTGCCCGTGACACCTGGTTAATGGGATGAAATGTGCCATTTTACTGAAACGGTCCACCACAACCCAAATAGTATTATGTCCTGCAGAAGGTGGCAAATCAACAATAAAATCCATGGACAAATGTGTCCAAGGTTTTGCAGGAATGGGCAATGGAAGCAATTGACCCACCGGGCGAGTCCTGGGGACTTTGTTCCTGGCACAAATTTCACACGAGAGGACATGACTCTTGACGTCAGCGGACAAGGATGGCCACCAGACCGTACGGGAAAGGATCTCCAGCGTCTTATAAACTCCAGGGTGTCCAGCAGACCTACTATTATGCGCCTCTGCAAGAACCGCCTTCCTTAGATGGACTGGCACAAAAAGACGTTGTTCCGGAGTAGTATCAGGGGCTAATTTCTGGAATCTCTGAAGTGTGATACTCAGATCTTGGGTTAATGCAACATGGATTATGGAAGGAGGAATAATAGGCTCTGGGTTCGAAACTGGAACGTGGTGTGCCAAGAAACTTCTGGACAGAGCATCTGCCCGGACATTTTTGGAACCCGGTCGATAGGTGATCAGGAAATTGAACCGGGTAAAGAATAACGACCAACGGGCCTGTCTGGGATTTAGACGTTTGGCCGATTGTATATATTGCAAGTTCTTGTGGTCGGTAATGACAGAGATCTGATGTGGAGCACCCTCCAGCCAATGTCGCCACTCCTCGAAAGCCCATTTGATTGCCAACAGTTCCCTATTCCCGACATCATAGTTGGCTTCTGCTGAAGAGAACTGGCGGGAGAAATAGGCACACGGGTGTAGACGATTAGCATGAGGGTCCTTCTGTGATAGTATAGCCCCAGCACCGACGTCAGAGGCGTCGACCTCAAGAACAAATGATTTAGCTGGATCCGGGTGTCTAAGGACCTGAGCGGAGACAAAGGCTTTTTTCAGGCTTTCGAATGAGGCTACTGCTTGAGGCGACCAATTAGTTGGATCCATTCCTTTACGGGTTAGGGTGACAATGGGAGCCACGATGTCCGCAAAACCTGGAATGAACCTTCTATAATAATTGGAGAAGCCCAGAAACCTCTGCACCGGCTTAAGGTTGTTTGGTTGCACCCAATCTAGAATAGCCTGAACCTTAGTTGGATCCATGGAGAATCCCTCAGAAGAGATTATGTAACCTAAAAAGGATACTTTCTGCACCTCGAACTCACACTTTTCTAGTTTGGCGTAAAGGTGGTTCTCTCGCAGTCTTCGTAGAACTTGTTTAACGTGATTCTGATGTACAGACAGAGATCTGGAATAGATAAGGATATAATCTAAATAGACGACCACGAAACTACCAAGAAAGTCCCGAAGAACCTCATTGATTAAGTCCTGGAATACTGCAGGTGCATTGCTAAGACCGAACGGCATAACCAAGTATTTATAATGGCCAGAGTGCGTATTGAATGCCGTCTTCCACTCGTCTCCCTCCTTGATACGGATGAGGTTATACGCTCCACGAAGATCGATTTTTGAGAAGACAGTAGCACCTCTCAGCTGATCAAATAATACGGAGATGAGCGGAAGGGGATAGGTATTCTTGATTGTAATAAGATTCAATCCCCGGTAATCAATACAGGGTCTTAGTCCTCCGTCCTTTTTGGATACAAAGAAGCATCCTGCTCCTACGGGAGATTTAGATGGCCTGATGAAGCCCTTCTCCAGATTTTCTTCAATGTATTCCTGCATGGACTTGGTCTCCGGACCAGAGAGAGAGTACAGGCGACCCTTAGGCAACTTGGAACCAGGAATAAGCTCGATGGCACAGTCAAAGTCACGGTGAGGTGGTAAGGTGTCAGCAGCTTTCTTGGAGAACACATCCCAGAACTCATGATATTGTGAGGGAAGCTGCTCCGGAATAGACTGAATCACCCGCAGGGGCAGTGACAAGCAGGACTGTGTACAGTAAGAGCTCCACTGGACAATTTCTCCTTTTACCCAGTCCATGACAGGGTTATGACGGGAAAGCCATGGGTGGCCCAAGATCAAGGGAACTGATGAACAATCGATAAGAAGGAAGGTTATTGACTCTGAATGGAGAGCTCCGATTTTTAATTGTAGTGGCGAGGTCTCCCAGGAAATCTTGCCACCAGGCAATGGACCTCCATCTAATCCACAGACAGTAATAGCGGACTTGAGTTTTACCATCGGAATTTTAGCAGCGCGGGCGAACCCGATGTCCAGGAAGTTGCCTGCAGCTCCACTATCAACGAAGGCGGACAGGTCCATTGAACAAGCACTAAACATGAGCTGTGCAGGGATCAATACGGCATTTTTCGGGGAGACAATCTGCAGACCTAGGTGAACTTTCCCCTCGTTCCCTAGGCATGCTCTTTTCCCGGCTTATTCGGGCAGGAACGGGAGAAGTGGCCTTTTGTGCCGCAATAGAGACATAGGCCCTGTGATCTTCTCTTGTCTCTTTCCTCAGGGGAGAGACGATACGCCCCTAATTGCATGGGTTCCTCACCATCCGTGGGAACAGGAATGAAGCCGGATAGAGGTGATGATGTCTCCTTTTCGATTTTCCGCTCTTTAAATCTCCTGTCGATTTTAATGGAGAGGTGCATCAGATCCTCCAGAGAGGTAGGAGATGGGTACTGCACCAAAGAGTCTTTGACCTGTTCCGACAGGCCAAGACGGGACTGACTCCGCAAGGCAGGATCATTCCATCCACTATCAGGTGACCATCTACGGAATTCAGCGCAGTATTCCTCTGCCGAGCGCCGGCCTTGTTTCAAGGCCCGTAGATGAGTTTCAGCGGAGGCAGTACGGTCCGGGTCGTCATATAGTAGACCTAACGCCTCGAAGAAAGCGTCTACTGACTGCATGGCAGGACTGGTCTGCGGCAAGGAAAACGCCCAGGACTGGGGGTCACCCTGTAGAAGGGAAATGATAATCCCGACTCTTTGATGCTCTGACCCGGAGGAGCGGGGTCTCAATCGGAAATAGAGCTTGCAGCTCTCGCTGAAATTCCGAAACAGGGACCTATTTCCAGAGAAGCGATCCGGCAAGTTCATCTTAGGTTCACAGACGGAACTTGGAGTGGGTTGTGACACTTTTGCGGCTTCTTCTTGAACAGACAGACGCTCAGCCAATCCCTGGATCATCTGATATAAGGACTCAACATGGGCTGCTAGGGCTTGTGCCGGAGATGGTGATGATCCACTTGCATCCATTCCAACCTCGTCTCCGTGAGTGGGCCGGTTATAATGTTAGGAACCCCTCCAGCCGGCACAACACAACCCGGAATCTACTCTGCCAGTCAGGTGTTCACTGGAGCCCCTGATGGTGGGGACAGACTGGGCCGCAGACTGACAGAAGGTCGTGAAGTGCGTACCAGCTGGGGAGAACCCAGGCAAGAGGAGTCAGGTCCACGCAGAGGTCAAGGGCCGGCAGCAGACAACAGTATCGATGAACAAGCTGAGGTCAGGGGTCACAGGCAAATAGCAGAACGGGTAAACAGGCCAAAGATCAGGGTCACAGGAAACACGAGCAAGGTCCAAATCAAAGCCAAGGGTCATACACGGGGAGTCAAATAGAGATATCAGGATACAGGACAGGAACTAGCAGGTTAGCAGACTGGAACACAGGAGCTATAACCGGCAATGAGGCAGCAGACCTCATTGCCTTAAATACCAGTGGCCACCAATCAGAGCCTAGCTCTGAATTAGACACAGCCCCCAGCATAATTAATAGGCTGCATTAATTAGCCCACAGGCTAGAACATATGGTGAGCACTGCGCCCGGCTTCCTCTCATTGCCGGGACGCAGCGCTGAAGCGTCTTCTCATTGCCCCGGCAACGGCCGGGTCAGGGCCGGAAGTGACGTCCCGGTCGCCATAGCGACGGCCGGGACGCAGGTGAGTGAGTCGCGGCGGCTGGGCACCGCCGCGGCTCGTAACAGTTATGAGGAAAGGTTAGCCAGTTTAGGCATGTTTACTTTAGAAAAGAGGCGCCTAAAAGGAGATATGATTACTATGTACAAATACATTAAGGGTCAGTACAGAGAACTTTCATGGGAACTTTTTACCCCAAGGACTATATACAGGACACGCGGTCACCCCCGAAGGTTAGAGGAGAAGAAATTTCACAACCAGCAAAGGTAGGAGTTATTGACAGTAAGTGCAGTCAAGATATGGAATTCACTGCCAGGGAAGGTTGTGATGGCAGATTCAATAAATATGTTTAAGAAAGTTTTAGACAAATTGCGAAAAAGTTTATCCAGGGAAACAACCGTTAATTAAAATGAAGGATAGTAGTGGATGTAGGGTAAAAAAAGGACTGCAATATTGGGTCTGGGGTATTTTCACAATTGAAACAGATTGGCGGTTGCTTACTCTGGATCAATCTCAAATATAAGTGAAGGATCGCAGGAGATCCAAAATAGGTTGAACTTGATGGACTGGTGTCTTTTTTCAACATCATCAACTATGTTACTATGTTAAATATAGATAGTATTATTAGGTGGACAATTCGAACCCTAACTCGATCCCTAACCCTAACTATAACAATAACTAAATAATACTGTCTACACGTGAATTGTCAACCTAATAATACTGTCGACATTTGAAATTTTCTTATTGTGAATTGGGGATATGGACTAAAATGGGTACAGTTGCCTTTCAAATTGGGAAAATATAACAGCTTACATTTCAACGATCAAGGCGTTTATACCCAATAAATGTCATTTCTAACTGCCACTTATTGCACCTAGACCTATTTATAACTTTTCTTCAGCTGGGACAACTCCTCCGGAAACTGGCTATCCAGGCAAAGACCAACCACCCCCTCCATGCTTGTCGAGGATTCAAGAGTACAAAGTACACAGCAGAAATCTAGAATAAGGGGAATCAAAGTATAATTTATCATTAAAAAACAATAAATGTTATACGTAAACTTGGGGAGAGTTAAGGGACTAGGGAAGGTAGATACAGTTTTAAAAAGTAGCAAAAATAATTAAAAAGGAAATTATTAGATTATGGACGGTTTATAAAAAATATTTTAAAAATACTAAATTCACAGGCCAAAAAATAACATATGTAATTGATTATTATTGTTGTGACGAGATCGGACACCACAGTGAAAATATCATGCCAATCCGGTCTGTCAGTCAGTGCCTCCTTACCTGTATGATCTGTGAACCTAGAGGGCTGAGTACATAGAGAACTAAGGTTCCAACCCCAGTGTCTTCACATCAGTTTTTTAAGACATACATGCATCTTAACACAGCTTAAGGAAGGAGGAGAAGAGCATGCAGCCTGCTAGGGAGGGTTTGACTACACTGTTGACTCTCCTCTCTGGTGGGGTTTAAATTATAGGTAGGTTCTACTAGCAATTCCGTAAAATTTAAAAAAATAGATTAATTGTGTAGTCCCCATAGAGATCTATGAGGATGGTGGTATTATGCGTTAAGTTGGTGAACATCAGAGGAATATGTGATATCTCTGGCATTATGACCTTGATAAAGCATGCCAAAACATAAAGGAATCTTTCTTTTGCAAAAAGTGCCATTTTTTGCAATACTAAAGGCTTAAAATATAGGCTAAAAAATGCAAAACAAGCATTCTCATCGTAAACTGCAGGTCTGATCCACTTTCACATCTTTCAGTTCTTTTAAACTTTTTGTTGCTTATAGCATTGCTAGTTTGCTACTTTACTCTCCAATGCTTCAAGGCTTCAAATTTAATTTCTTTACTCAGGTCTATTAGCCCTCCACCTAACTCCTTTGCCTTGGCGATCACCTCTACTTCACCACTCGATGTGGCATAAGCTCTCACAAGCAGGGCCCTCTTTTCTCATATTCTCTTTTTACTATTGCATCACCCTCTGTACCTCTAGGCTTCCTTTTCTAGCCCTGTTTTCTTGAGTCAAAGACTACTTCATGTTGGACATTACCATCACTCTTACTAATTATCACATAAATAACTTGTTCTGCATTACTAATTAAGTTATTAGTGTGTAATTTGTCAATTAGTAACTGTCTTTGTATAGTTATATTTAGTTTAATAATGCATTATATAACATATTATGGATTGTTGCTGTCTGTGCATTTTATACTACTTCAAATTTCATGTTTAGATGCAGCGGATCCTTTGTGGCGCCTTATAAATGAAAGATAATACTAAGTAATAATAATAAGTAATAATACTAAAAAAGTGGCATTCCAGCAAAAAATAGCAAATTCAAGCCTGTAAGTAGGGAATCCTGTAAATAGAGACTTTAACTTACCTTACTTGAAATAGTCATGCATCGTCCAGCTGCTGAAACTGATCCTGGAAGACATATAAAATAAAATAATATATAGTTGCTCCTAGTTCCTAATCTCATAGTAACCCTGGTTCCAGGGAAGATTGGTAGGGCTCCTATCATTTGACTGGGGAGGAGCAATATGCACATATTGTCCTTGCCTAATAGTGCTTCTGGGAAGACCCCACAAGGCAGGTGAAGGTTATATTTATATTGCTACCGCTCCCACTGCTCCAAGTGGGGCTGTAAAGAGCCTGTCCTCTCAGTAAGTTGTATCATTTTATTAAACAGTCATATCACATCAAATGGGTCCATGTAGTATTTTACTGAAGAGATGTAGTTTCTGGCCATAGCTCTGGGCAATGTACAGTATGAGAGTGCAGAGAACACTTTGGCAGCCACCCCAGCATTCCTGTGTGAAATTATGAAACTTGGCATGATTCATACAGTGTCTTTAGGCTGGAAACCCAGAAAAAGACATCATTATCATCATTTATTTATATTGCGCCAACATATTCCATACCGCTTTACAATTGGGGACAAACATAAACTACTAAACAAACTGGGTAAAACAGACAAAGAGGTGAGAAGGCCCTGCTCGCAAGCTTACAAAAGGACATTAGGTAATATAGCTCATCTTGAACAAAATGTATGTTTTCACACACTATACAGTGAACCAATGGAAATATTAGTTAGATGGTTGAATGTTATATGCATGTTTATCATCCAAAAACAAAGTTTTCTTATTTCTAAGTGAAGTTGGGTAAACTCAGAACAAATACTTTCCCAAAATATCTAGTTATGATATGATGATCTATAATACATAACTTGTTCTCTGTTGCAACATATCAGGGCTTATTTAATAACTTGATAGTAGCTGCAAATATATGCAGTAACTCATAGCAACTAAAAAGATTATAACTGTAATTTTTTACAAATTAGACAATGATAACTGATTAAATGGTTGCTATATGCTACAGTACATTTGTATGCAATGAACCATAGTATTAAATAGGGTGTGTAAAGGCCATAACTAGACTGGTTGTTTGGTTACATTAAATACAAAGCTAAAAACTGTAAACATTTGGCTGTAGATTTGTAAATTTTAGTGTTTTTCTGTCAATACAATTAAGAACACTGCAAATTTTAATTGTTCTATATTTCATACAAGATTATGTGAGCATCAATGAAGAATGGATTAAGTCACAGATAGGTAAAAATGAAAAATATAATATGCTGTAAAAATCTTACTTTAGTCAATTTTTCATTGAGCTAAAATAAACTATAGTGGAATGAGAAAAGTTAAAATTCCCTTAGGCCAGCCTGCATGAGTCATATGGAAATAGTGGCTCCTGAGACAACAAACACTGTCTTAAGCAAGAGAGGACCATGTTCACTGAACAAGAAAAAATATTCCACTGCTAGGGTACTCTTCATAAGCCGTTGCCTGAGCAAATCATAGTGATAAGCCTAAGAAGTCAAATGCAACACAGAATTGAAATGCATTAATGTCATCACTCACTGTTATTTACATTGGAAAATAGACCATTAGCTCAGCCATCCTTTGAGGCTAACGTGATTAACTTGCAGTGGCAGACAGCCAGGGTAAAGTTACATCAAACTAAACTCTTAATTTTGTTGTTTCAAACATTGATTTCTGGTGCATTAGCATGTTTACACTGAATCCACTCAGGATAATTGTCACTCTTGAAAAATTGGGTGTAATATCTTGAAATATTTTAATATGATAGACTAAGAAAGATACATCATATTTATAAGCAGATGCAGAAGAAGAAATAAAGATCAATGCAATTAGTGTGATGGGAATAAGTTAGCAAGCTTATTGTGCCTAGTGTCAGGGTACTACCTCGCTTCTTGTCCCTCTTTTACCAGTGAGCAGCTTGACCTTCTGTACTTTACCTTCCCCTTATTTAGACACTGGGTTTTCTATCTCTCTCTTTGTCTCTATTCCGGTTGGTAAATGTATCAAGTTCGGATTTTTTTCATCAATTAAAAATCGTGACAAATCGCAGGTGATAACCCGCGAGTTTAGTTCCCAAGTCGCGAAATGTATTAAGCTGCGCTTTTTACTCTGCCCTAAAAAATCGCTGTTCATCTCTCGCGATTTGCTGAGATTTCAAACACGCACGTTTTTGGCCAACTCTCCCGTGTTTAGGTTAAAAATGCCAGAGACTACACCCTGCATCCTAGCTGCGAGATTAGTAAACATATCACTGTCACCCTGCCCTGTCTATAAAGCCGCAGGTCCCGGCAGCTGTCAAAAGTTACAAAAAGTTAAATGTTGAAAAAAAAAATGCTTACGGTCCCCCCGTCCGACCACTATTGACCCCAATACTGCCAGCCTACTGCTGGTTCCGTGAAAATTGGGGAAAATTTTGCATGGGGTCCCCCAGATTTTCAGGCAAACACACTAGGCAAACCAGCCGGGGTGGTTGGCAGTATAGCAGGGGGACACGCGGCAGTGGTCCCTCTGCCAAAATGACATACCAACCCAAGGCTGTTCCTTAGGGAGTGGGGTCCGCAAAAAAAAAAGTGTGGGCCCCCTCTAGCAATAACCAGCCCAGTGCTGAAAGCACTAGGACTCTTCCTACACCCCTGGGCTGTGGGTGTAATAACGGCGATTATAGAGTAAACAAAACAAACAGACGCCATTTTCTTCTGTGGAACTACAAGTCCCAGCCATGCCCTGGAGCCATAAACAGTCTGGGTATGTTGATGCTTGTATAACTACAAGCACCAGCATACCCATGGCTGCCTGAGACCTATAGGTCCAAAAGAAAAAATGTTAAAAAAAAAAACCACCACACACTCATTAAAACCACACAAATTTAATAAAAATAAAAAAAACTATAAAAACAGAATACAACCTCTTTATTACCACAATAATTTATTAAAAATAATAAGTCCCAATATACTCACCAATCTGACTTTTTCTTTTGTCAGCAGCTTTTAATGCAAATGCGCTTGAAAGCCATGTCTTTAAATAATTGTAGATCCAAATGTCCCTGCTTGTAAATATCCAAAAGATTTCCAGATCCAAATGTCCATGCAAATATCTTCGGTTCTTCTGGTCCTCATGACCTCCTAGCTGCTTGCAGTCTTCTGTTATTCAGGCCACAAGGACCCCCATATTTGTAAATCCAAACCTGGAACATGCTTGATAAAAAAATAAACCCAATACACAAACGATGTGACATCTGCTTGTACAGTGTACAAGCAGTCCAACACTAATAAATAGAATAATAGAATGTGAGGTCTATTTACACTCTATGGGGATTTCCCACACTGTCACGGGTATTCCCCACAAAGTATAAATACAGCACGCGGCTGTATTCTGTTCATTACCGTCGGGCTGATTTTCACACAAGCAGCAGTATACTGACAGCACTAGGGTTAATAATGCTCAGACGAGAGAACCCCACACAATTTTTTTTTAACATTTAACTATTTTTTCACTTCTGACAGTCACCGGGACCTGCGGCTCTATAGGCAGGCAGTGAAACAGTGATGGGTTTACTAAACACGCAGCTAGGATGCAGGATGCTGTATCTAGCGATTATTAAAGCAAACTTGGGAGAGTTTGCTTAATTGCAGTTTCATACATTTGAGATTTGTATAGCTAGAGTGGCAAACAGTCAGGACTTCGATCTCTAGCAATTTTTGAAATAGCGATTTTGACAGAAACACATCTCTGGCAATTTTACATGAAATAGCAAGTTCATACATCGGCGAGTTTCAACTCTCCTGAGAAAATCGCAGGATTTTCAAAATCGCAGCTTGATACATTTACCCCCAGAACTTTTCAGAGTTCCTGTCTTGCAAAAACCACTCTTAGTGAACAGACCAGCTCTCTTTCTTCAACTTGTCTGTGTCACGGCTATGAATAATTATGGATCCCCAGCCTCTACTTAGATGGTAATAGTAGAGGGTGGTGGAGACAGGACACAGTGGAATTGAAGTTCTTAACTTGAGAGCATCACAGGGAACAATAACACAAACGATGGTAGTAGTGTTGCAACTTGATATATTGATAGAAGATACAACAGCATTAGTAATAAAATACAATCGTAATCACAGATGTACTTCAGTTGGTAACCAATGGCAACAGCATGCGGAATAGACAATATAACAGTTCAACACTAGATGGTAATTAGAACACTTGGATCCCACACGAAACACACAGCAGATGAAGGTGAACCACTGACACAGCTAGATGAGAATAGTATGTAGACTTGGCTGATCCAAACGTATATTATGATTCACTTAGCAGGTGGTTATAGGTATCATAATAGTTTATATAGCGGAACAAAGAACGTTATATGCTATCCAGAAACTTGGGTATAACTGGTAACATGCAGGAAAGTGTTGCCTAGAAGTACAGCATGATAACGAAATCCAAACTAAGCGTAGAACTACAGGTCACAGAAGATCCGGTTAACAGGTAAGCGAGGGTTCATCACGATTAGACGACAGCTGGTAATGCACACAACTTGAATTGAAGTAGAGGCTCCCGGCTTAGCAGTATATTCATATTAACAGTCCAGCAATAATAATCAGCAGAATAATAATAGCCGTGCCAGAACCACAGATGACAAGAGAACTTGATTGTAGTTCAACATAGCATACCGCAACATAGACAGCCGAGTAGAATAGTACTTGAGCCAATCAACATGAGCGCAGGTGTAGCAGACAACTCACGAATAGTTCTGTGTGCAGATGAATGACAACATATAACTTCAGCTTGTAGATGAACCATGAACTGGCATACAGCGGAGCTGTTGGAGAGCAAAGATGACAAGTAACTTTGGCAACCGATAGTATCCAGAAGATAGGCAAAAGATCAGATATGCAGCCAGAACCCACGGCAGTGTGAGTAACACGAAGATCAGGCAATGAGTCCATGATTACGGGAGCTTGAAATAGTCCTCTAGGACCAATAGGCTTCAGAAGGAGGTCCCAATCAACATAACGAGAAACACCTATGGACAGGTAGAGACTCTGAAGCGAAAGCAAGCACCAACATAGTTCCTAAAGGGCAAAGTCACAACGCCAGCACCTAGCTATGGGACCGCCGTGTGACAGTCTGTGCCTGCAGTTTCCCTTTGCCAGAGGCTTCTCACACCTATATCCTGAAAGTCAAAAGAGAGCGCCTCACACGACTGTCTTCAGGGCCGGACTGGGACTAAAAATCATCCCTGACATTAACTGCGCACAGGCCCACCTGCTGTGGGCTCCATGCACGACATTGTTGTACACTGATGTGACGTCGCTGGTGCAGTGCAACATGAAGCACTGGCACAAACTTATGTATGGTCTTCTGCCCGCCTGTTCATTTCCCTTGTTCTACAAAGCACATGGAGCACCAGGAAAATGCAAAAAAAACCACTATTATACTGCATCAATACCCCCCACATTACAGCAATCAGCATCACCACCACATTACAGCATCCAGCATGACCACGACCGCGCCATCCCCATACTACAGCAATACCACCAATTATACAGGTGTACAATGTTCTGCTTTTTTCAAATCTCCCACAAAATAGCAACAATAGAGTAGTTGCACACATACAATTAACAAGTAATCCTTTCTCTCCATTAAGCTGGAATGGCAGAATTTTCATGAATCATTACACACGAAATAAAATGCTAACAAATATATCAGAAAAAAAACATAACAGTTGAATGATCACCTAAACCTACACAGCTACATTAAAAGTATTTCCATCTACAGCAAAATGTCAGTCCAAAATAATCTTTTTACTACTGAAATTGGATATGCGCCTTTTCTATTAATTTTAAATAACACAGTATCTAAATTAACGGAGATGGAGGGGGTTGATGAGTGCTAATTGGATGTGAGTTTGATTAGAAACAGAAAACATTTAGATTATTTACCTGGAGACATTTGCTCCCTTGATTCCCAGGCAGGGCCTCCAAGAGGAATTTTGGGCCTCGGTACAGCAACTACCTGGGGCCCCTTAATTAGTCGACAATGACAAAGACTTGTGCATAAAAAATAACTAGGCAACCGCCCTTTGGCAGAAGTTCATATTATGCCCCACCATAGTGCTCCTAGTTCATATTATGTCACACAATAGTGCCCCCAGGTACAAATTATGCCATACAGCAGTGCCCACGTGTTCAAATTATGCCACAATAATGCCCCATGTTCAAATTATGCCACACAGCAGTTCCCACGTGTTCAAACTATGCCACAATAGTTCCCCCAGGTTCAAATTATGTCACAATAGTGCCCACAGGTTCAAATTATGCCACACAGCAGTGCCCACAGGTACAAATTATATCACAATAGTGCCCTCTGGTTCAGATTATGCCCAATTAGTGCAAACATGTTTAAATTTTGCCTCACAGTAGTTCCCTCAGGATCAATTTATGCCACAGTAGTGCCAACAAGTTCAAATGATGCCAAAATAGTGCCCCCAGATTAAAATGATGTCAAAATAGTGCCCCAGGTTAAAATTATACAACAATAGTGCCCCCAGGTTCAAATTATGCCAAAATAGTGCCAACATGTTCAAATTATGTCACACAGCAGTGCCCACAGGTTCAAATTGTATCACAATAGTGCCCTCAAGTTCAGAGTATGCCCAAATAGTGCCAACATGTTTAAATGATGCCACACAGTAGTTCCCTCAGGTTCAATTTATGCCACAGCAGTGCCAACATGTTTAAATGATGCCAAAATAGTGCCCTCAGATTCAAATGATGTCAAAATAGTTCCCTCACATTCAAATTATGCCACAGTAGTGTCAACATGTTCAAATGATGCCTGTAGTGCAGTACTAGTAATCAAAAATACATTGCAGATAAGAAAATGTATACATACCTGATTATGGTGCTGTTCTGGGGGCTGAGCAAGGAGGGAGCTGCAGCCATCAGCTTCTGTGTAATGGAAGATGGGAGCGCCTGTCGGGGGCAGGGGACAGAGGAGGCTCTGAGGATCTGGGGGTGTGGCGGGGAAGGAGCAGTCCTGGGCTGATCTGTGTACAGCACTGTTAGTAAGGTGGCTGGTACCTGGGGAGGAGCCAGCTACCAGGGCAGTAAGTCAATGTTGGGGCTGGCCACTAATTGGTTAGGGCCGGCCCCTTTACACTGCCTTTCTGAGACCTGACATGGCAGTCAGGTCCTGGAAGACAGTGATGACAAATCCACAGCTGCCCATCTAGCCATCGGCATTTGCCAGAACTGCCAGATGGCCAGTCAGGCCCTGGCTGTCTCGTAAGCTCTTCACCAAGCTGTCTCCTAAGCTCCTCTCAGAGCCAACTTCTCAGACCTCCTGCTTCTTGCAGGACACACAATGCCCTCACACTGGGCCCTCTACTAAACTCTTTGCTAAACCTCTTTCTGGCACATTCCAGTTTCTTGGGACAAACCTCCTGTCTATGTCCAAGTGGTTCTCTCTGCTTTTCTGTCTCTTGCAAGCACACACAGTTCCTTATTGAGTCCTTACTGATCTGCTGTGGTCAAAGACCTTTTCAATCCTGTGTAAAAGGGCCTCAACAGGTGGTAAACGAGCGCCACCTAGTCTGTTAGAGATATGTGAACAAATTCAGCAGTGTTTGTAGATTGAAATTCGACTGTTTCAGTGATGCCAATTAGTTAGGCTACTCAATAAAATGAAAAACAATGCTTACTCATTTCCATATTTCTTAATACCATTTAACACTATTCTAGCCACCTCTGACGGAGTCCTGTTCAGGTAATAATTCGGTGGACCCCAGCTAAGACGTGATCACTGGAATCCAATTGAAAATTAGATGAGCTGAGTTACTCAAGAAAATATCACTTAGCTGTGCCCCCCCCAATCCTTAATTTTTGCAGGAGTCATTATGTCTTTAGTACTTCCAAACAGGATATCCTTACTCCTTCCCAGAGAGTCTTTTTCCAAATTGTTAACAAGGTAATCAATCTCCCTCTAGGATTTAAATAAATAAAAAAACATTCACAGGAATCTTCATATTGGGAAAACACAGATGAGTGAGGTTTTCTTGTTTAACTTATTACAAAATTAGTTTTGGATTTGACTGAAGCTGTCTTTTAAATACAATATTTTAGTGTAGGCCATTTTGTACCATTAGTGTAATGAGTTTGTGAATTTCTTGAAAATTTGGATCATTTTTAATTATGTAATATCCCGTGAGGGGCAACTGCATTATAGTTTTGCACTGCTCTGCAAAGAAGAGGTAATGCAAGTTATTGTTCAATATTGTAAATCACATAACATATTTGAAATGGCATTTCTGATCTAAACAGGATATTGTAGTACCTGTAATACCCATTGCTCTTGCCTATGAAATATCAGCACTATGACAAATAAATGAGCTTTCTAGTCACCTGATCCATCTCAGCCAGTCAGTGTGCTGCTTCAGCCCAGCTGACCACAGTCTTTAGTCAGGTAACAACAACTGGTGTAAAAGGACTTCCTGGACCCCTTACCTATTGCCAGTGCAACATTGATTCTCCAGACGCCAACCTGGTCCCCAGCAGTCTGCAATCTTTTCTCTTATTCCTGCTCAGACAGTGCAGTCTGCAGTCCAGCCCAGCAGTCCGGTTCCAGTGCAGTCCAGCAGTCCGGTTCCTGTCCAGCAGTCCGGTTCCTGTCCAGTCCAGCATTCCGGTTTTAGTCTTTTCCAATAATCCGGTTGCTGCCTGGTCTCCTCTGCTAGTCTAATCACCATCTTTACCAGTCCTTTCCTTTACATGCAAAGGAACATAATCAGGCCACCAAGCTTGGTTTAAGTAGTCACCAGCTCGGCTCCAGAGACACAACCCAGTCTGGTTACAGACAGATCCTCAGGCGTGACACAATATAACCTATTCTGACAGAAGCACTGGGCAAGTGGTGAATGACATAGGTATATGTTCCTGGCTGTCTGTCATATATGCTTTTAAAGCGAGAGAGAGAGATTGTGTGTGGAAAAAACTTCCCAAAGGGTGTGTTTGGCTATAGGAAGAGCTGGTATAAGGGTCCATGGGATATAAATGAAGAGAGAAGGATGGACTCCATTTATAAGGCCCATGTTGGGTTATCTAACAGTTAGCAAGTGCTGTTAATCAGGAGTTGCACCTGCAAGGTGCTGACAAAAAGCTGCTAGCTAGATGCCTCTTTCTCTCAGACATGGGGAGGAGGTTGCATGCCTCCTGAGAGTCACTGCACATGGTGTCCAGTAAGTTATATGTTTTGTGTGTGTGTGTGGGACACAAGGTCCTTTCTCAGTAGAGAGGGTGTTTCTGTGTGTTTAGTTTAGTGTTGAGGTATTTTTATTTATGTTTTGTTTGTTTTGAACATGTGAATAAAAATTAGCTGTGGCTAATCAAACCAAAATGATTGACCGGTGTGATATCCTTGGCTGGTCTGTCTGAAGTGGCTGGTCCTCAGAAGACAGTAACCCCAATATGATCTTATGACATTATATAAGAACTTTTATTGTAAAGAGACATAATATCCCCTGTGTACAAATAACTCTTTAATTAAAGTACTGGTATCAGATTGTATTTATTTTATGTAATCTGTAAATTATTGATTCAACAGGTACATTAAGTTGGTATGTCATAGCTTCTCTAAATAGCAATAAAATCTAACTAAAGCTAAATTCCCAGATAGCTGTTAGTATTATTTATATTATGACTGTGACTGGGTAATATTCTATCTATGGCTGTGTATGGCGGTGTGAGCAGGAAGACCAATGGAGGATAAAGTCGATATTTTCTACATGGGAGTACTGCTTAAAAGAAATTATAATTATGCTTTTGAAATGCATTAATTAATTATGGCATTTCTGACATTAAATTAGTAGATGCATGACATATTCCTGTTTTATACACCGTTAATTATCAACTATATTAATACCTACATCTAACTAAATTGTGTAAGTACATTTGCTAATACTAAGTTTACTGTAAATTACATCAACAATATGCGTTATGAGAAAATGTATTTTTTTACTTTCAATGCAAATACTTTAGATTTTGACATGACCTTCTCGATCAGTGGATCTGTTCTCATAAGCTGAATAAACATGTATAATGAATCATATTTCCTCTAATGTACAAAGATGCCCTTGTTTTAATTACTGATTCAAAATCTGGCTAAATGGTTCAGTTAGTGCACCATCTGTAGATATGGGACTTACAGAGTTCAACAGATGCGAAACAGAAAACAGCAGCACATCTCCAAGATTTACATAGAGATATATGAATCTTTGGGCTTCAACACAAACCCATAGATCTCTGAACTATTTTCCATTACTACAGTAACGTATTTCCTCTGTGTTCTTCTTATCTGGTTTTCACTTTTATTTTCTCATGTGTTACAATATGCCTAATACAGTGTTTATGACTTCACTAACGTATTAAAGTACTAAGGGGCCTTTTTATCAAAATACAAAAAGTCCTTTTGCCAGTGAAAACGGATATTTTTGCAAAAAAGATGTGTTTTTCGCTTTGTGGTGTATATTAAGGGACTTATCGTTCTTGTACTGTAGTGATGTCTGATTAACTAAATTTTCTATTTTTTCATTCCCTCTTTTTTGTCTGTTTTTGGAGATATTTACCCCAAACCTTAGAAAAAATCCACATCCATGCCAGTGGATCCTAATGATCCTATTCCTAATGCTATACATGGAGCACAATTAGACCTACCTGAGTCCATTACCCACTTGTCATAAAGGAACGCTATGGAGGAAGGAGCGGTGAGATCCAGTGAATCTCAAACTTTCCATCCATCCTGTTTCAAGTGGGACAGTAATAAATTTTGGTGGACTGTCCTTCAGCCCTGACTGATGTTGTTTTGGGGTCTTTGATAGAGAATATGTAGTGTACTTTGAAGCAAGTTATTTGTGATTGCTTGGAGCATTTAGGCTGTCTGTGTGGGTGTGTTGTGGTGGTTTGAGGGTGAATAGAAGTGATTTAGTGTGAGAGGGGGTGGCGTGAGGTGATCTGGAGTTTGGGTTAAATGTGGGTGTTTTGGGGTGACTTGGACGAGACACACCCACTTCCCGTAAAAAACATACCCACTGGGTATGTGAGACAAGCCCCGTTCAGCGCGCAGAGGCTTCCCCGCAGCCGTTTGTCTTTCCATTTCTCAAATGTTGAGAGGTATGAAATCTCCTTCACATTGCAGATTAAACTGTAAGTCATAGATCATAGTGATCCATCTATAGGAAGAGAAGCCATTGGGCACATCAAAATATGCATTTTTATTCTATAGTAAGGGATAGGACATATTTAACATGCTAACACAATACTAGGCAGGAAAGTAAATATAGAAATACAAAAACATTGCTATATAAAAGTACATGGTGATTTAAAGTGATGTTCTTACAATCACATTTGATGAAATTGCAGAAACCCATATACCTTGCCCCTTTGATCTCAATTCTGATGCAGTCTTAAATCTAACATCATAAAAAATGCATTTCTAGAATAAAGCATTTATTATTTATGCAGTTGTTTTATTACACATGCCGGTAGAAATGTTATACCTTCATGAATTCTGCAGAGTAGCAGATCAATTTTTTTTGTATAGATACATAAATAATTTTTTGCCAGCAACTGACACAGAGCACTTTCAATCTTTCACTTTCATTTTCTAGCCCCATCACAAATTTTAACGTTGAGTCCAGTGGGCTCTAATGGATATTTTCTTACAGCTGCAAACAAAACACAAGTTCTATTCTTACTTTTCTGATGTAGCCTTTCCACAAAGGACAATTTTATAAGAAGAGGAAAAAAGAAAACAATGTCCCATTTGTATTCTTGAGAACTTTGTGAACCATCAACAATAATGGATTATTTCCAGCTAAGCAGAATGCTCATCTAAATTTGAGCAATCTGATTGGTTTGAAACAATTTGTTAATTCCCGAGAAATTGCCCATTGCTCAAATTGAACTCTACATAATGCTTGTAGAGAACAGACTGAAGCTGTTACAATTAATGAACTTCAAATAGCACCATTTGTTTCCATTATCTACTAAACTGCATGATGAGATTTTTGTCAACTATATACATCTAATTAACACATCTGTCCTGCCATTTTCCTTATGTGTGATCTGGCTTGATAAATTGGATCACATTTAAGCGAATATAGGATAGGAATTCTATTTTGAAAAAAATGAATCAGTATTGGTAGTCAAGTCTACATTACATTTTCCCGTCTCACTTGGACAATTTAATTGGTTAGTATAGCAATATCATCATTTGCTGAATCCCCATGTGCATGTTGTCATTTATGAGCATTTATATGCTTTGTTTGACCATAACAACAAATAGATAATATTTTTTATAGTATAAACCCTTAAACCTAATGTTGCTTGAAAAATATTATTTAGATACACAGATGTGTAATGTGCATTGTTATTGTTATATTGATATATTTGTGAAAATTATATGTTGTACTTTTTCAAACTCGTCCTACGGAAATATCCAGGTATGGACAGACAGGTACATACCTAAGACAGCAGAATTGCTAGTGTCAATTTAACCCTTCAATTCCAGCTGGTGGTTTGTAACTTAAGATTTTTTAATAAATGTGCTTTCATATTTGACATGGCTGTTCTTCTTGTGGGTTAGGGAAAGCAGGTGTGATTTTAATTTTAGGTAAAATACACAATTTATTAAATACAATTGGGATGTGTTATTGGAGATAAAGTCATAGAGCTTGGCAGTGGTGCATGAGCAGACTGAGCACAGCAACAGTGACCTAGGGGGCAGCACATTCAGTCCTGCCCTGGAAATGCTGAAAAGCAAAATATGTGCACATAGTCACACTCTTTCAAAATCTCAACCAATGATTAACTTGTGTCATGTATGTGAAAAAATACTGCTTACAGTTGGCTCCATACGCCAAACACAAATATGTAGCCAACTAATAAAAAACATTAATTTCATTTTAAGTAGTGTAAAATAGCAGGCTGTAAGAACAATGTAGATATTGTAGAATGTTGTTACAATTTTCCTTGATTTGTTTCTCCAGTATGCTATTAATGATTTATAATTCTGTACAGTGTCATAGACTACCATGGCAACAACAATCATGGCAACAACAATCACATGACACATGATGTAGTGAATACAGGAACTACCCACATGAGCTCTGCTTCTAATGTATAATTATCCCCGCCTCCTCCTCTTCCTCTTCAGCCTTCACATGACATGTTGAGAACTATGAGTTTATTTAACTTGCAGTCATATTTTAGAACTTCCAAAAAGTTTTTGAAAAGGAGATTAAATGTCCATCAGATGAATGTATCATTATTATTATTATTATTATTATTATTATTATCTTTTATTTATAAGGCAACACAAAAGGTCCGCAGCACCGTATGTGGTGCCCCAAAGCCCTATTAAACAGCACAGAGGAAGTGCATAAACGCTTTTAAAATGCAGGGCTACAAGGGGTTACTAGAGGCTGAGAAAGACACAGTGGGAATGACAGTTGACAGTTGAATTGAAAGTACATACCCAGGAGGATGTGCAGGAAGGAGGAGTGTGTGATATAGCAACAAGAAAGGGGAAGCTGACATGAGAGACTGATCTGCTGCTGGAATTGGTGACATTGCCAGCACACACGGCTGGAGAACGGCTGGGGACACACAGTGGGGCGTCCAACACAGTCTCCACGAACTGCAGAACCTTTTCAATGTAAAATCCTAGCCTGCAGTGTACTGCACACACCCCAGCGTCAGAGGGAAGAGTGATGAGAGAACAGCGCCATCTTGTGACTGAATTGAGTAACACTCCTGTGTTTTGTTATAATCTTTAACACTGCCTACAGTTTAACATCTACCTTTTAGAGAGAAAGTACAGAGACTTAATCGGGATTATTAACCCTTCTGGAAACTTCTGCAGGATATTTAAACACTACAAAATTCCTGTGCACAGTTTAACCCAGGACTGAGTGTAAAATATGGTAACGTTACCGGGGATAATATTGGTGCACCAAATGTTTTAGATGAATGTTAATGTTAAGTGATTTACCTAAAAATTGATTTATTGATATTGAACATGTTATCGCTATTGTGCCTTATACTGACCAGGTGTATATTATATGTTAAATGCTATTGTGCTCTATGCTGATCAAACGATTATTTTGTCATTACAATTAAGCTGAAGGGGTCAGTGGCGCGGTGGCTTACCAAAATTATCCTTACTGCATTCTTAATAAACCCAAGTTGTTTGAACAATCCTTGTCCCTTTCATTGAAGTATTTATCTCCTGACCACCGGATATCTGAACAGAAAAGAACCTGACTCGTGTCTGGAGGACAAGGTAAGGGAAGGAAATCCCATCCGTCTCGACCACCACATGTACATGGTATATACCATATATATAGAAAGCAATGATTCATAACACATTATATAACACATAAATAGTACATGAAGAGCAAAATAATACAAAGGCCAGACATTCTGACTAAACAAATAATACATAGATAACTTGGTAATGCAGATTAAGTTATTATGAGTCAGAGTAATGGTAATTACCAATGTAAAGTAGGCCTGCACTCAGAAAAACAGGGCTAGGGAAGCAGGCATAGAGGTAAAAAGGGCGATGAAATAGTAGACGGAGAACGCAAGAAAAGAGGGCCCTACTCATGACAGCTTACATGCTAAAGGGGAAAGGAAGAAATAAATAGGGGAGCACCAAGTGGGTGAGTAAAGGTGATAGCAGAGGCAACGGACTTAGGAGGAAGGCTGATAGGCTTGAAGCCTTGGAGAGTAGAAGCTAATCTGATAGAGCATGGGAGATCATTCCACAGCTCGGGAGCAGTCCGGGCAAAGTCCTGGGTGGTGGAGAGGAAAGATATAATCAGTCTGGCAGTGAGGCGGCGGTCGTTGGCAGAGCAGAGGGGATAACAAAGAATGTGGATAGAGATGAGAATGGACAACTAGGGAGGGGGAGTATTAATTGAGAGCTTTGAATTTGAGGGTAAGGAGTTTAATATTTATTCTGTAGGCTACAAGGAGCCAATCTAGCAAATGGCAGAGAGGGACGGTAGAGCTTGAGTGTCAGGAGAGAAAAATAAGGTAGGCAACAGCATTGAGGATGGACTGAAGAGGAGTAAGGTGGTAGTCGAGTAGGCCAAAGAGAAGGTGGCTACAGTAATCAAGACGAGAGATTACTAGACAGTGAATACGGGTTTTGGTAACTTCCACGGTGAGGGAGGAAAGGATTTTTGATATATTCTGAAGGTTGAGGACTTAAGGGACAGAAAAGAGGGTCGTTTTATCAACAGAAAGTGAGAGCGGGAGGTGATGTGAGGGACCCTGATTGTGGGATAATTTCAGTCTTGGAAATATTGAGCCATTAAGGAGAGCAAAGCATAAAAAAGGAGTAACTTTGCACCTGGGCAAAACCATGTTGTGTTGGAGGGCGAGGTAAATTTTAAATGTGTGATATGGCATGTCCTAGATCAACTTTACATTTCAGTGTAAAAATAAATCTAAATAGATAAATAATAATAAATAAATCTGTAAGTATTTGTGTGCTACATGTGTGCTACATGAAAAAAACCAGCCAGAATTTACCTTATGTGCAAAACTATAAACTAATTTGCACCCCTTCCATTGTAACATGGTATATCCCAGAGAAAATGTACTACTTTTTTTGCCATGCTCGCCTTAATGACTTAGGTCCAATAAGTTTAAGAAAGCCTTGGGACATCCAGTATGAGATGGCCAAGAGACAGCAGGACACATGAGACATAAGAGGACAGGTCAAGGGCAGAAAGATCGATTTGGGTGTCATCAGCATACATGTCTTACTGGATGTAGGATGTGTAGAGGGAGAAGAACAGAGGGCCAAAAATGTATCTAATAAATAAAGTAATCAATCTATGTGGGCTTGCTGCTTTAACTTGTTAAACTGTTCATTTTATCTAGCAATTCTTATTTTATTAGGACAAGTAAAAATGCTTGAAAATTGTTGGATTGATGCAACCATTCTTTTCTTCTATTTTGGATTCTTGTTGATTGTAATATATGTGATTTGCAGCAATAATATTGACACTTGCAGTACTGATGGCAAAAACTTAAATCTGCAATTAAGCAGATTTCTATGAACTATATTTACTGCAAGATAAAATGATGTGCTGTTATGCAGAGAAAAAAGGCTTACTACAGTTTAACTTGTTAACAAAACATTTAAAATCACTCAAGGTTCAAATAGCCCAAAGCCACAACTACTCTGTCTTTTTACTTTTACAGGTAACTTTCCAAATTTATTGTAATAGTCTGTGCTTCCAAAATGCAGCAGTATGCAGTTTAAAATGTCCACCTCTCCCCCTGACAAGCTTGTAATATTCCTCAACCACCCTCTTAACCTCACTAGTTTACCCTATTACAACCTTTTACACACTCTGACTCTCTGACCCCGGACCAACATTTCTTTGTGACTGGACCATACAGCCCACTAAGCACTTTTAACTTTGCATTCTGGCTGGATCAATATGCAATATGTAGCACTTAACCTCATGTATCAAACTCTCATTGACCTATAGATTGTATGCTTGCAAGCAGGGCCCTCTTACCTCTCTGTCTGTCTGTATTACCTAGTATTGTTTTATTACTGTGCATGTTCTTAATTTGCAATACATCAGTTTTTCTTTGTCAGACATCTATAATAGAGCAACCACTGGTAAACAAATTAAGGTAGTCACAGAGACTCACTTACTAAACTTAAGTTAGCGAGTGGTGGAAGGATAAAAATGTTAGCAATAAAACATAAGGATACTAAACCACATTCAACTATTCAGCATGAGGTATCACCTATTGAAATAAAATATAAATATGATTTAGCAGTTTAATTTTGCAATTTACTCTGCTCTGGATGACCATGATCAATTATTATCAAAATTTCACTGTATGAACACTGGGAACCACAAAACCTGTCACTCACAAGTATGCACCCATATGCATCTGACAAGAATTTCTGCAGTAGTCCTTGATTATGAAATGCACATTTTTCTCCTTTACAGACCACCTCAAGCATTGCCTGGATTAATGTCTAAACAGTGCAATACCTATGAACAAACTTTAAGTTTGCACATTCCTTATAATTTTAAATAAAAAATAGGCACATACACAATAAAGTACTAAGATTACATTAGATTTAATAATCTTGCAAACAAAGCCAGTGAATGGAACCATGCGCTCTTAGATTTAGCGCTGACCTGCACATTACCTCCTCTCTAATAACCACGTCTCTCTATTTCTCCCATGCCACTACCAACCTATGGAATTCCCTACCATGCCTGATGAAACTCTCATCCAGCCTTCAAATCTTTAAACACTCTATGAAAACCCATCCTATATTTGAGCCTACCCTACCCACACCTATACTACTCAGCCTGTTAGACCCTCACTACTGTCCTACTCCCCAGTCTGACCCACACTTGCTACTCAGTTCTGCCTTTTTCCAACTAGATTTTAAGCTCTAACACCAGCCTGGCTCTCTCTACACTATGTGTTCACAGCTACATTTATTTTGTCTATCTTATATGTTCCTAATTTATGTATGCTCTGTGTAACCCACTGTGTTGCACTGCAGATCCCTGTGGTGCCTTACAAATCAATGAAAATAATAATAATAATAATAATATATGAAAATCTGTACAGAAGACCCAAAAGAAAAGAGAGCATAGACACACTTTTATTGGAGGGTATTTATAACATGACAGATGTGTTTAGTTTAGTCAATAAAAGGGTTAGTGTAAGAATTTATAATGATTGGTCAGTTCCCAGTGGATGGGTTTTTATGGTATTTAAAATGTATTTGACTATTAATCAACTGCCATTTGGGGAGGTGACAGTTGGAGAGCAAGTGCCTTTTTTAATACAGATTCTTATTTGCTCACTCAGTAGTAATTTGGTTAATGGTTTGGTTTATTAAAACATACGATCAATGGTTTGGTATTGGCACCTCACAGTTAAAACCTACAGGAATTAGTCATGGAATATGGGATGTATTTATATGGAACCTACGTTGCCATTGGCCTACAATGCTATGTAAATAGTGAAAACCGAGGTTACTGTTATATGCAAACCGTCCATACCTGAGTGGTGAGTTCCTCCCCTTTGACTTCATTCCGCTGAGCCATGTGGACACAAAATACATATTATTATATAAGCTGACAGAAGTGATGGCATGGTGCAGTGATACACAATTTTATCAGGAGAGGGGAGGACATCTCACCATAAAAATAAGATGTGGATTTGTCCATTAGAGAAGTATTTTTATTTCTCTTTTTTTCTTACCACTCAGCTTGTGTTCCCTTCCTCCTTCTCTTCCATAAAAGGGGTCAACAAAAGTAAACAGCAATTACAATAGAGCAGCACTATAAGCTCACCTTGCATTCAGCAAAGAACACTCAAGTTCTCCATTGTGGAGGGTGAGTCTTTACACTTTAGAGCACATTTCCATAAAGACTTTAGAAATGATCCCTGAAAGCATAGTTAGATTTTTAACATAGCAGATAATGTTCCTCTAAAATATTTCAATTGTTAGATGCAAAATGTAAAGGTTTATATTTTCTCACTTTGACAGTAGTTTACAAGAGAAACTGTTTTAAAAGTCAGAAAAAAATTCTCTGACGTCAATTGAAGATATTATTTTCACGTCTGGGTATACTTTTCTTCCATAGCAGTAGGAGAGCTGGTGATTTACATTGCAGTGTGAAATGTGTCATAGTCAGAGTGTTCATTGCAGATCACTCAGCAAGTGAGAGCAGGAAGTCTCCAGAGTACTAAAGATTATCACAAACTTAAGCCATTGAAAATCAAATAGATCCATAGTAGAGCCATGTTTTCTTTTGTGTTATTTTCTGTTGAATAAAAAGCTTCCTAGGTTTTGAAGAATGCGTGCTTAAAAAAGACATAAATCTGTCTGCATGAGTCTTGAATGCAATTTTTTTCTATTCAGTCATAAAAAGTTGCCATGCCACATTTTCTGTACTTTTATGTCATTGGGACTGATTCATCAAGGCATTTATCTGAACATTTTGAGTGTATTGTACGCAAAATCACTCTGCGCATGCCCAGATCCGAGACATATGTCCATGAATATAGAGACTTGACTTTTGAATTTCGGAAATAAGTGTATTAAGAAATACACGCAAAACACACGTGAAGCAAACTGAACATAATAAATGAATGTTTTTTTCCAACACATCTTGCGTTTTCGTGAAGCAGAGGTCATTATCGCAGCATAGAATGGCGGTGTGACAGACAATGTAGGGGCAGAAGTGGCTGGAGGATGTTTAGAAGTGGCTGGAGAGTATGCAGAATGGGCCTGGGTGAAAGATGTGGCTGAGGGGTAGGCAAATGTGGTTTGAAAATAAGAGTCTGGTAGTGATAAATTATGTTGTTGTAAAAATTAGTTAGGGCCAGAAGAATACATTTGGGTTGGAGAGGGTAGTAGGGCAGTATTGCAAACATGGCGATTATAACCATGGGAAAATGGTGCTTGATGATGTGGCAGAGGGTCTTGTGTGGGTTAGGACAATGAACAGGAGAGAGGTATTGTGCTAATTGCGAAAGGAGTCATGCTACTCACCAGTAGAACATAATGGAGGGCAGAATGTTAGACTAAGAAATGTCTCAAAAACATACAAAGATATTACAGCAATGTAGAAGCACAGATCTCTGCTGAGATACTAAATCACAATATAGCAGGGATGAATGATTGCCTCTCCAGCTGTTCTATAGGGCATGCGGGTGCGTTCTCCTGCGATAGCCTGTGTATAAACGGGAGTCTAACATATTCCCCGGTATTGACCAATAACAGCCACAAGGTGGGATAGGCTTAGCTGCCAGGAATCCGCAGATCACGGCCCTCAGGATTGCCCCAGAATGTAACACTGGATCTGAATACTTGCGAAAGTAACTAGAGAACAGCAGAACCGGAAGGATGCAGAGAAGGTATCAGAGTAGTCAGACACACTGGTTACTGGTACACAGAGATCAGAGTAGTCAGACATGCCAGGAACTGGTACACTGGAATCAGGCAAAGAGTAATCAGGCATGCCAGGAACTGGTACACTGAGATCAGGCAGTGAGAAGTCAGACACGCCAGAAACTGGTACACTGGAATCAGGCCAAGAGTAGACATGCAGACATGTAGACAAGTAGACATGACACCAAGCAAGTGTCAGTGCAGGTTTAAATAGGAAGCAGTTCGAAACTCCTGCCCCAGAGACCCGATCATGTGATCGCATTGAGAGCCAACCACAATACCACAGAGAGAGGCTGGAAGAAGTGACAGATAGTATCCAATCAATGCGATTCGAGTCTGGCTGCAGAGAAGTTCCGAGAGAGGCACAGAGAGATCATATGGAGGAATAAATAGTGAGTTTCGTTACACACCTACAGCGACGAAGAAGTAGGAGGAGGGCGAAGCCCGCAGAGGAAATCGAGGAAGAAGAGGAGGCCATTGATTTGGAGGAGGGGAGGAAGGAGAAGGCTGCTGATGAATGTAAGTATTTTGACAATGATGATAATTTTTTCGGGTTGGGGGACAGCATTAAAGTGTAGTCACCAGAAAGCCTTGATTTCACACATGTGATTTACTCTAGAACTAGGCAACATTCCGGTGTTCCGGTTTCCTCCCTCAATCCAAAACATGCTAGTGGGTTAATTGGCTACTATTAAATTGAACCTAGTCTGTCTGTGTGTGTGCGAGTGTGTGTATGATAGTGAATTTAGACTGTAAGTTCTATTGGGGCAGGGACTGATGTGAGTGAGTTCTCTGTACAGCGCTGCGGAATTAGTGGCGCTATATAAAGAAATAAAGACAGCCATATCTCCGGTTCCCCTGCACCAGTTTTCAGCCCCCATGACCCACTTTGAAACCCCTCCTCACCCGATTTACAGCACGGTCACACGCCTTTAAGACACCTCACCCGGTAACCAGCCCCCCTGACCCAGTTGGCAATCCCCCAGCCCTACTTTCAACCACCCCTGCACATGTTTTGGTAAAAAAGATATATATATATATATATATATATATATATATATATATATATATATATATACACACATTATAAGCGATGCAGAAATGCTAGAAAAGTATTGCTATAGTTGAGTTTTTTCCCCTATTTTTTTCTGTTTATTCATATTAATTAAGTCTAACTATGTGCATATAATACTGAACGTGGTTGCACTTCAGAATGCGTGTCTTGAAGGATCAAGCCCAATGCCTACAGCCCTCCCATCCAACCTCTCTGTATACCCAGAAGCCATATTGCCTGCACCCTAACATGCACATATGTGATTGTATAGTCTGGTTTTGTAATTATTCATAATCTGGGCCCTCAACATTGCAATGAAGTGGAAAGTCCAGGTAAAGCCTTACAAAGTCTTATTCATCATCATCATCATCATCATTTATTTATATAGCGCCACTAATGTACTGAAGAATTTCAATATACTGTATGTACTCTACACCTACACTAGAAAGGTAGCTTAATATTTTTCATACTAAACAGCAATACTTGAAGCCTAGCCAATCAAGAAGAGAACTGGCAGATGTGAGTAACATTGGCTGTAATTAATTCATATTTAATAGATCAAACCTTTAGCTCACTTTAGTGTTTCCACATTTGTTACTGTTCTCATGGCCGGATAATGCGAAATATTGAAAGAATAAATTTGTCACTTTAAAGTCTTGCCTACTACTACTTTAAGACTATGCACTTAATTCATTTCAAAATTACACAGTACATGACATTCAGTGATCGGTCCGGGTGTATGTGGATTCAAAGGTACAGAGAGCAGCCTGTGCATATTACAGATGTGACAAGTAGTGATCATTACTCATCACATAGTCACACAGAAATAAACAGCATTACTAGGCACTAATAATTCAATTTATACGCTATTTATTACAAATAGTACCTCAGATTATAGATGTATACAAGCCTCAGCTCCAAGGCAAAGGGCAACTGGCAAATACCCTTTTTAGTATGGTTTGATGGCTTAGGCTTAGGAATGTAATTTCATCATTGACACTGAAGCTTTGTTTTAAGGATTGAGTATGATAGTTATATACCTATTTGGTACATCTTTGTACATTTTATGTATCTTGATTCTAATCAGAACATACATCATTCAATCAGAACATACTCCACCATTGTGAGCCTCTCTATGCACTTTGCATAAAGTTTTATATATATTTACGCAAAAATAGGTGCCTGATGTTACAAAACACAATTGCACTGCCCGCAGTGTAGTTTTCATGAATGACACTTTCAGACCAAGAACATAGATCTAGACTTCTGCAACTTGTATTGTACTCAGTGCAATATCGAATACCCATTACAACATATTTGAGTGGTAGTTTCCTTGATACACTGCCCTGCTTTCAAAGTGTAGTATGTATATATTTTTTCACATAAACAAGAAATGCAACCTATCTTAGTATGATATTGGAAACAGAAGGACAAAGGTACATAATTGAAACTGTACATCAGTAGCAGACACAGAACTGCATATAGATGGCTCAGAGATAAATTATTAGTTTGGTACAACGGGATAGTTCTCAATATCCCATTCCCTGGTGCATAAAGGTAGATTGCAAAATAGATCTGAGATATCTCAAAAATGGTTGACACACGCATATTGAATATTATTTCATTGATGAGAAAATAGCACACAGATAAAATGGCATGACAAATTGAAATATAAAGATGACATATACTTTCAGGAATTAGAATCTTTAACAGTGATAAGACAAAGGCTAATTTAACAAGGAAATATTTAGTTAAAAAAACTGCAAGTTATTGATATACAGCTTGGTTGAACTTACTCATTATTATAATAGAAAGAATTCAGTAGTCTGTCTGGACAAAAACATTAATACACCTTTGTTGAAAATGAAATAACCAATCATAGGTAAGCGCTTTTTTAGATAAAAAAAAATAGGAACAAAGCAAAACGTAATTTTTCACCACAGAAACATAATAATAATATGGCAATAAAAGTCCAACTAAGAGGGAGAGAGGCTATTAAGTCGAACAGAGTTAAAATCATGTGTTTGTGTCCAGCATGTGCTAAACACTGCAGGGTTAAATCTGGGAGTGAACAACCAATAGAATGAAGGGGAGGGTCTAATTGTTTCATATTAGCAGTGGAAATTGGAGACGACTTCCTTTTCCAAAGAATCTGGATACCTCCCTCCCACCCAGCATTAACTGTTTATAAGAACAAAATCTTTTATTCAAGACAGACGAGTTGCAGTCGGAAGTGGGAGAGCATCGCAGTAGGCTCACGGTTAGCAGACGGTATTTACGCGGTTAGGGGTAGTGGTCACTGTCCTTTTCAAAGTACTTGACTTTGGGTTACTCTAGTAAGGAGGCCCCTCGGTTGCCTGGTAAGGGCATAACACCATTTGAGTCCAGTGGGGGATAGTTGATTATTGTTCCACAAAAGTACCGGCCAATAGATAAGGTTTATCCTGGTTCGGTGGGAAGGTGATCTCCCACCTTATTGGTATATGCTTTTAAGCTGACTGTGTTGCTCTCTCCGCCACCTCCTTTTAATCCAATTCAAATAAATCTGCCCTTTCTTCCAAATCTAACATTGTTGTCCGTGTCTTTATTATGGTTACTGGTATTAAATATACAGAGTTTAAGTGTAAGGTTTTGGTACATGCAGAGGAAATCAACACTATGCATTTTGAAAACACTGAAAACTCCTAGGCGCTAATATATTGGAAGATCTGAAATCTATTAATATTACTATATAACTAATTAGTCGCTTCCCAATAGCGGGGGTTATGTCACCTCCTCTAAATAGTAATACAGCAAAAATAATAGACAATTGGGGTGCCAAATTATAATCTGCAATAGTTATATATATATATATATATATATATATATATATATATATATATACACAAATTTGAGGAATATGGCAGAATGACACTCATAAACATCTTTGTTGCACCTACAAAAATATCACTTTATTAAAACACATCACATTACTCCACAAATCAAACCAAAAGGCTAATTGACCTTGTGATACACACTAAATATATAAAAATCAAAATCAATCTAAAACCAATTCTAATATAGAACAGTATCTTGAATAAATAATAATACACTTGTAAATAGAAACCTATAAAATATACCATATATGTTCTATACTGCAGTATCCCACATTCAGTGGAGATATGATTACTACATTCAACCAAAGTCTAAAAGCAGGTGGCCAGCACACCTGCCGATAAACATAATGGTTAACATTCAATCTTGCCTCATAGCAATAAGAGAATGAATCCTTTATTCTACAGCAGCCCAAATGGATCTGTAGGCAAATAACAATATCATTCAAATGAAAAAGTCACTACTGAGCACAGGATACATAACTTATGGGCAAAAAAAAGTGCAAATTTAGTATAACATCAGCATATTTCCTAACATAATTCATATTGTTTTCTTTTTCACATAGATTTCTGACAGATGTTATAGGGTCTGTTTCTACAAATCTGGTAAAGAAGACTTGTAGTTGTATATAATAACAGTCCATCTGATTCGCTCTTCACTGGAGATAAGTTGCAAATTATTTTGTCCATTCAGCCATAATCACTCGTGGCCAAACCTTGCAGAAAAGTCAGAAAACTAGCTAGAGACATAGCCGGATTAAGGGGGGTGCACAGGGGGCACGTGCCCCGGGCCCCCCTCTCTCCAAGGGCCCGTCGCCGCCGTATGATCTTTCCTGCTGTCAGTTTTTAACTGACAGCAACCGCTCCGGGCCCCCCTCTTTCCGCGGCTTCCCCCCGTCGCCCGTATGACCTAACCTGCTCCTGCTGTCAGTTGCTGTCTGACAGCTCTGCCCATGATTTTTTGTTTTTTTTGGCGGCGGCGCGGGGGGGGGGGTCGGGGGGTTTGTGGGCGGGTTCTGGGCTGCTCTTGTTGGTGGGGGGAGCAGGGTAGCAAAAAAAAAATAGAGATTTACTCACCTGATCGCGGCCGCGCCGGCGTCCCTCCTTCCTCTCTGCTCTGTTAATGCTGAATGACAGGCATGATGTCATCAAGTCACGCCTGTCATTCAGTGAGGAGCAGCGCGGAGAGGAAGCAAGAAGAGAGAAGAGAGGAGAAGAAAAGAAAAGCTAATAGAAAGGTATGTGAATAAAGGGAATTAAGCAGAAAGGCAAACTATGAGGAAAAAGGAGATGAGAGAGGCACAGTAAGGAAAAAGGGGAGAGAGGCACAGTAAGGAATAAGGGGAGAGAGGCACAGTAAGGAATAAGGGGAGAGAGGCACAGTAAGGAAAAAGAGGAGAGAGGCACATTAAGGAAAAGGGGGAGAGAAGAACAGTGAGGAAAAAGGGGGGAGAGGCACAGTAAGGAAAAAGGGGGGGGAGGAACAGCATGAGAAAAAAGGGGGGAGAGGCACAGATTGAGGAAAAATGGGGAAACAGGTACAGTATGAGGAAAAAGTGCGGCAGAGAGGCACAGTATATAGAAAAAGGGGGGGAGAGAGTCACAATAGTGGGGACTATTAATTTAAGATGGGGTAGTTTCGGGGTGAGTTTGGGGAGAATGAGGTCTCTATTAAATGTGCCTATGAATTATTTAATGGCAGTGACAGGTTCGGGAAATAGGTATATTTCTGAAATGCAAATACTATTAATTTATTGCTGGGGCTGTTTGTAGGGAGGGAAATAGGTCATGGGTGGTATTGATTTAACGCCGGGGCTGGCTGTAATTTACTAAATGTCCCCATTTTTTTCTAAATAGGTCCTCCAACATTCCAGGATCCAGACAAGCCGCAACTAAGGAAACCTGCAGCACAGGTGGTGAAAGTGAGAAGAACAGGTAGGAGAGAGCAGCAGAGTCTGTGAAACGTTGTGATTCTAGTGGGACAATCCTAATTTTTGGTGACCGTTCAATGGTGTACACAACAATGCAGGTTTTTTTGTCTGTAGGAGGGTGCATCAACACACCCATTAGCAATTTTGAATAAATATTGAATAAAATTGTAGTACATTTTATATATATATATATATTAGTCAAAATTGGCGTTATGTTATCAATGTTTATTTTTTATGTTAGTTTTAATGTGCGGTATCATTGCTAGTTTTAATGTGCATTATCAATGGTATTTTTAATATGCGGTATCATTGCTAGTTTTAATGTGTGGTGTCAATACCAATTTTAATGTGGTGTTTTGATGATTGTTTTAATGTACAGTATTTTAGTTTGTGGAAACAATGATTTTTCTTATGCAGACAACCTAAGCGAGCCCTCTGGGAGAGCTGTAAGTGTCATACTGTGGGCTGTAGGTGATGTAATGTACTTTGTTCATCATTACTTAATACTTACATATTCATAATGTCAAAACATAGAAGTGTAATTTGTAGAAAGCACAATGGGTGATATACAGTGCAAACTAATGTTTCACTGTGCTGTTCACCTTTTGCAAAAGTGTGCCTAGAATTCCTTCAATGTACACGAGTTTGCGGATGTATATATGTATATATCTATATATAAATATGTACATATCTATATATATATATATATATATTGTACAAAAAGACAGGGGGCGCCACACATAGTGTATTAAAAGTGATAAGCAATATAGAGGTATCTCCACAGAAAAGAAATCCCCGTACCGGATATGCAAATTAATAAAGCCAATGTGAAGATCTAGCTGACCGTACTAGGAATCCACCTCAGGTCTGGATATCAGGAATCCTTCGATCATGGACCAAGTAGTAAAGGACGATCTGCGGACTCAAATATAGCCACAATAGTGTAATAATGTATAGAACGAGACCAAGCAAGTCTCAAGATACCACAGATTTAATGGCAACACATACAAAATATAAATGCTCGTACATTGAGCACAATAAAAACAAACTTATCTGTCCTCTGGCACAAACGTGGAGAAAAAGGGTAGCAGCCGGCAACACCTCAGACATCCAGTAATGAGCACAGGGACCAAGAACCTCTCCAACGCGTTTCGTCTTATAGATAAGACTCTATCAAGGAGTAATGAATCTAACATAACCACGGGCTCCTAAATACTCGAGTCCTTCTGTAGAAAAGCCAATACAAACACGGTCTCGGAATGTAGGCGGTAACCTCCAGCTCCCGATACGTCACATCCGGAAACTCCACTTCCGGTATAGCAATTTCATGAAAAAGCCGATTTTGTATTTAAAAACCGTCAGAAGGGGACATTCCCAACATCGAGCCAGAATATCTGTGATGATAGCTAAGTCCCGATACATCACATCCGGTTCGTCATCAGCAGTGCATAAATTATAAAAACTATTCTTAGTCATAAGCCTTAACGATACAGACAGTCACAATTATAAGCCTAATGAGACTATACAGCATGAAAGTATATATACAAATAAATAATACATATAAAATAGAGAAAAGCGCCTCACTATCTAATACAGAGTCCATCTAACTAGTCAGCATGATCACGAAATGCACAAAAAATTCTATATACAGCTCTCATATTCTCAGATCATGGAGGGAACAGACATATATATAGTCATTACAATAGAGTATTTAACAGCATATTGGCACCCCTTAAAGAGGCGAATAGACCATAGTAAATAAACATATATTCAGTACCCAGCAAATGGGCTATAGGAAAGACGCTGAACTCTATCAAGTACACAAATATATCTGCACTAGAATACCCCATAATAGTAGTTCCATGAGAAATACCTGAAAGGAAAAGCCGGCATTAATATGCAAATAGATAAATAATTAATTATATCAAAAATGAAGCCATTTCAAATGCTTCATTTAAACCTCTAGGTGCCAAGGTGTCCAATTTATACACCCAATACATCTCTCTACAGGTAAGTTTTTTTGCCAGATCTCCACCTCGTGCACCCAACACCACATGTTCAATTCCTTTGAACTTAAGACCACCAGGGTCAGCATTCTGACAAACAATGAAATGTCTAGATACTGTATGTTGATCTGATCTATTTTTAATCGCCCTAACATGCTCCTGATGACGTATCTTGAGGGCCCTCTTAGTTTTACCTATATAGACCTTTCCACAGGGGCATTCTAATTGATAAATAACTGACGTAGTGAGACAGGTTATACGATCATTGACTTTATACTCCTTCTGATGCAATGAATCATAAAAGACTTTACTCAAAGGGGAAACAAATTTACACATATTACAATTATTGCATTTGAAGGAGCCTTTTCCCAGATTATTCAAAAATGTAGTCTTATTACCCTTCACCACTTTAAGTAAACTTGGTGCCAGTAAAGATTTTAGATTCCTAGTTTTCTTAAAAATAATATCCGGTTTTAACGGAACTACCGGACCTAAAATTGGGTCCATACAGATTAAACTCCAGTGTTTATTCAGGACAGATTTTATCTTTCTTTCATCTTTACTATACTCCGTAATGAAAGGGACTAATGTTTTACGTCCCTCCTGTTCTTTATTCTTGTATACCAGCATCTCTCTTCTGTCTACATTATTATTTTTTATTAGCGCTTCTGAAATAATAGGGTCAGGATACCCTCTCTCCTTAAACCTTTCTGCAAAGATAAGGAATTGTTCCTTATATGAATTTTCATCCAAACAATTACGTTTAATACGGTAAAATTGTGACCTAGGAATATTATCCTTCCATTTTTTGAGATGACAACTATCATAAAGCAGGTAACTGTTTGTATCGACCTCCTTAATAAAGGTTTTCGTATGAATTTCCAAAACTAGATCTAAATATTCTATACAACTATCATCAATCTTAGATGTAAATTTTAAATTAAAATCATTTCTATTCAAATAGCTCAAGAATTCTTCCAAAGTCTGAAGGGGACCATCTCAAATTAAGATGATATCATCTATATATCTACGATAGAAAATGATAAAGGTGGAAAAAGGATTATTATCGCCATATATAAATTCAGACTCCCATCTACCCATAAGGAGGTTGGCGAAACTGGGGGCGAAAATAGTCCCCATTGCCGTTCCGCATATCTGTAGATAGAAGTCCTCCCTAAATTTAAAGTAATTCCTAGAAAGGATGAATCTAATAAGTTTACAAATGAATAGTTTGAGCCCATCATCTAGATCTTTATCCAACTGGAGATAGTAATTCACAGCCTCTATACGCTTGGTATGGTCAATAGAAGTGTACAGAGCCTGTACATCTATTGTAAACCATCTAAAGCTGGGTTTCCACTGTATATCACCCAACAGGTGTAACAAAGAGGTGGAATCTTTTAGATAAGCAGGTAAAGAAACCACATACTTTTTAATAAAGAAGTCTAAATATTGTGACGCATGTGACGTAAGGGAATCAATCCCCGCCACAATAGGTCGCCCAGGGAGATTCTCTAGAGATTTATGCACTTTAGGCAAATAATAAAATATCGGGATTACTGGTGATTCCTGCAACAAAAATAAATACTCATCCCGAGACAATGTATTAAATCTTAATGCCTCCTGTAAAATTAGCCTTAACTCCTCCACATATTCAGTTGTAGGATCCTGTTCTAACTTCATATAAGAGATTCTATCGTCTAGTAATCTCACAGCCTCCATAATATAATCGTCCCTATTTAAGACCACAATCCCTCCCCCCTTGTCGGCCTGTTTAATGACAATTTTGTCATTATTCATAAGAGCATCCAATGCTTTTTTCTCAGGAAGTGAAATGTTCTTTTTAGAACTCACTGTGACATTTCTTTGGCAGAGATCTTTCTTAACCAATTGATAAAACATCTCTATGTTACTACCCCTAGATTCAAGAGGATAAAACTTTGAAGGTAACTTAAGACCTGTTTTTGATTTTTTACAATCTACCAATTCAGTAGCATTCTCGTTTTTCTTCAAGAAATGTCTTTTGAGTGTAAGATTTCTAGTGAATCTATTCAAATCTAGAAAAAGCTGAAAATCATTAGATATATTTGTGGGTGCAAAAGAGAGACCTTTGCTAAGTAGTTGCAATTCATCCTGAGTAAGAGTATAATCAGAAAGATTGAATATACCCAAGGATTTAGGATCACGGGATTGTAGAGGGGCAGAAGTCTGTTCTAATAGTGCCTTCTTTTTCTTTCTCTTGAATCCACCTCGTTTGCCTCTTCTTCTATATATCTCCTTTTCATAGGAGAAGCTATTTTTATATTTTCTCTTAGGTGGAACTTTTTGTAAACCGTGTCCTCCTTGGGTGTTATAACAGGGGATAAAAAATCTTCCACTGTACTCCAAAATCTTTCCCTCTGTAGTGGGGAGAACCTGTTCCTAAGAGCTAGATGTTGAGGTACTCTTGTATCAAAGGAATTCCGATGTTTATGGGGTACAGTAATCCAATCACTTCTATCCTTAAATCTTGACCCAAATCTATTTGCATCAACTAGTGTTCTTTCCCCAGCCTTAGGCCCTTCATTAGTCTGTTGTCTAGCCCAGCTGTAGACTTGGTTATTCACATAATCTCTTTTATCTCTTATATATTTCCTTTCTTTCCTTTCTACCACCTCAGATTCAAGTCTATCTAGTTTCTTATGTAACACTTTCTCATTGATCTTATAGTTCTCCTTAGATTTAAACTTCTCAGCCTTGGATTCTTTATCCTTTATTTCTATTTGGGCTGATGTAAGTTGCTTTTGTTTCTCAGAAACAATCAGCCTCATAAGATTAATAGAACATTCATCTAGAGTCCTATCCCACTCCTTCATGAACAATGGATTATCTATACCAAAATAGGGGACTTTTTTTAATTCTCAAACCTCTAGGGACCCGTTTGGTTTTAATATATTCTTCCAAACCAACTATGTCCCACCAAATCCTTATTTCTTTGGCTAGCAATTTTTCTAAATTCCAAAAAAAGTTATCTAGTGATTCTTGTTCAGTGGACAAAGTGTCAATATCAGTAAAAATCTTTTGACAATATTCAATTCTTCTATTAGCAATATTTTCAGATCTAAACATATTGCAATATAAAACTTTAGCAGCTCAGAGAGAGGCGTTGGAGAGGTTCTTGGTCCCTGTGCTCATTACTGGATGTCTGAGGTGTTGCCGGCTGCTACCCTTTTTCTCCATGTTTCTGCCAGAGGACAGATAAGCTTGTTTTTATTGTGCTCAATGTACGGGCATTTATATTTTTTGTGTTGCCATTAAATCTGTGGTATCTTGAGACTTGCTTGGTCTCCTTCTATACATTATTACACTATTGTGGCTATATTTGGGTCCGCAGATCGTCCTTTACTACTTGGTCCATGATCGAAGGATTCCTGATATCCAGACCTGAGGTGGATCCCTAGTATGGTCAGCTAGATCTTCACATTAGCTTTATTAATTTGCATATCCGGTACGGGGATTTCTTATCTGTGGAGATACCTCTATATTGCTTATCACTTTTAATACACTATGTGTGGCGCCCCCTGTCTTTTTGTATTTTATCTTTTAGGTCTAACACTTGCAGACAGGTGTTGATTGACTGGGGAGCTGCCTATCACATTTAAGTATAAATTCATCATATATTTCACTGTGGTCACTTTTACTAAGCGCTGGTTAGCTTAAAGAACTTTTTGGGTGTCATATATATATATATTGTTATGCACGTTTTGCCGCTATCCAAAAACGATTGTCGAACCTCGATTTGTGTGTCCAATGCACAAAGATATTTATTATCCAAAAGTAGCAGAATAATTCAAGGGAAATGAAATAAGTACAGCCATTACTTATCGCAGGCGCCCTGGATCCAGTGAACAGTCATTCAGGTCTATAGTCTGTGGTCAAAGAAGACTGGTCACTAGATCAAGAGCTTCTGCTTATATGATTCAAAAATACAGTAAAACAATGCAGATGATGTGGCTTGCTTCTATTGGTCCAGGTTTTAGGAAGGTCCAGGATGTTGCAGATCATAGGCCAGTTCAAACCAAAATATCCAAAGGTGGGGGTCATCTCTCCAGGGGATGTGCTCTGACTTTCCCGCCAAGAATCCAGTTTCAACTAGTCCATTAGCATTTTATAGTCAGTATCTCTTTAAACATTTATTCCCTAACATCGCTAACTAGAGTATGCAATGTGTGATCTGTTCGGCGAAAAAAACGGACAACTGCTGATGAATAAGGGATTAAAATGATACCAGACATGACACATTTCCTATAAACTGAACTTTATGTTTTACTAACATGCATGTAACTTAAAATATTAAACATAAATACTACTATATTTTGACATAAATAACTATGTGTTGCAACTACAATTAATGTGTACTAATTACAAATGTGTGTGTTTGTGCAAATGTGTGTAAAAGTGTAAAAAACTGTTATTGCCACGTGTTGCGGCTGGATATGCCCTTCCATGCCATAGCGTGCTCTACGCATATTTTCAGACAAAGACAACCAAGTTTGCTCGATATTAATTGAAATGACTTTATCTAATTTGCTGATTTCGACAATATATATATATCCAAATATAAAAAAAAACACAAACCACAAAAGCGCCAAACATAATGTACTATGTAGAATTCAAAGTGAATTCAAACAGTGATTCAACTCAAGCTGCGCACCAAAAGAAAAGCAATATAAGGCTGAATAGGATGAAAAGAATCAATGTGGAAATATCCTTTCTAATATTTGATTGGTATTACCTTCTTGCTGGTGTAGATTGCACCTTTCCTTTGTGTGTTGAATGATGTTTTTCTTGTCCAGGGATCTCCTCTATGCCTATGGACATTTAGCCTAAGGATATTGCAGATAAGCCCAGTAGTTTTTTTTAATTAATGTAAGATTAATGTACTAATTTTATTATTTTATTTTATATTATTTACAAGATTAAATCCTTCTGATAAAGTTCTACATCTGTTGGTTTTCTTCACTGAGCCCTCATAATTAATTATTTATGTGATTTATCTAACACTATTTTTTCGTACGCACATATATTAATTTCTCTTATCATCTTTTGAGAACATGCTACACTATATTATATATTTTGATTTGTTGGAGTTGGCGAGTGCAGTAGTGTTATGAAGAATAGGAGCTTCCCATATATCCTTACCAAACACTGAAGAGGTTGTCTCCACATTGATTTTTTCATTCTATTCAAATAAGCCTTATCTTTGTATTACTTTTGGTATGCGGCTTGAGTGAATCGCTGTTTGAATTCACGTTGAACTGTACATATTACACTATGATTGGAGCTTTTGTCTTTTGTGCTTCACTTTAGGGGAATGTAATTTAAACATTTCAGAAAAACTGGAGTAAGTATGTATAGTTATTTTTGGTGGGTGAATTTTTTTTTGCCTACAGTCTGATTTATGGGAGCAGTAACTCGTAGTAATTGATATACAACATCAATAATGATAAGTGTCATGATTCTGTTCTTGTCAAAATTCTGGTGGTAAGGGATTGCTGTGACAAGCTTTGTATTATTCTATCCATCCCGTGAGTTTTAGCACATTGCAAGTTCTCTATAATAGTAGGAATACAGACTCCACAGAATGTGATTGTATTGAGGTTTAAAGACGTTTAGAGTGTCTATACAAGCTGTAGGTGAGGTACAAAGATAAATGATTTACAGCTTACCAATTTACGATACAGAATGCAATTATAGACACAGTAACCAGGGTCAATATAATTACAGTAATGAGAACAAGTACAGGGGCAATGTCAATATTTCCTTTTCTGTTCTCTGTTTCAATATCTGGTACAAAAATAAGGGAAACGTAATTTAAATATTTAGCAAAATTGTATTTAATGTACAAATCATTCATTATTCAACAATTATATTGTTGACATTGTTTTATATAACTGGTCACAAATTCAACTGGAATGCTTTTGCTGTAAACCTATGATTTGTGCCAGTGTGGTTACGGCAGCTATCCGATCAACTGCGACCAACAGGTGAGCTGTAATTCTTACTCACTATTCTTCCACAATTCTCAGTCCAATCTATTTTTGACTGAACTTTTCCCCGCTCACTGACAATTCATGCTAAGTGGGACATGCAGCTCTGAATCCCATGGTACTAGCAGTGAAAAGGTTAATAATTGTGGGAAAACATAATCTCAGCATCAGTCCACAGTTGCTCCTAGGTAATGATGCTGGCAACTCAGAAACATTACCATAGCTACGGTTCCTCATGAGATATCAGTTAGTTCAGAAGTCTTTGTTATTGAAATATGCAAGACATACATTGTAAAGTCCAGCCATTTCCATGCAACTTGAATAAAGTTTAAGCTGGGGAGATTTCAATTAGATATTCTCTGCAAATATATTCTGGTCATGTGGAGCTAACATGTCACATATATAAGAGAGAGAGAAAGATACACTGATGACTTGATGAAAGCAGAAAAAGTGTAACTAATTCCACAATATTGCAGTCCAGTATTATGGCTTTTATCAAGAGACAATAACCCAACATAACAGTGACTTACTTTTAAAGACACTGTTTCATATCAGTGTAAGTCTCCACTAGTTGATCGACATAATTGTTTATAGTCGCTATTGTTAAATAATTTTGGCTTACTAAAGGCACATTTGAGTGCTAAGAAAACTGTATAATCGATAAATATTAATTAGAGATGAGCGCACTCGGATTTCTGAAATCCGAGCCCACCCGAACGTTGCGGATCCGAGCCGGATCCGAGACAGATCCGGGTATTCCCGCCAATTGCAAAACTGAAAGCGAGGCTCTGAGTCATAATCCCGCTGTCGGATCTCGCGATACTCGGATTCTATAAATTCCCCGCTAGTCGCCGCCATCTTCACTCGGGCATTGATGAGGGTAGAGGGACTGTGTGTTAGGTGGTCCTCTGTCCTGCTATATCTTGTGCTGTTCAGTTCTGTGCTGTGCTGTGCTCTGTGTTCTGCTCAGTCCAGTGGTGCTGTGTCCTGTGCTCTGTCCTTCTGAGTTCAGTGGTGCTGCTGGGTCCTGTGCTGTGTCCTGTTCAGTCCAGTGGTGCTGTGTCCTGTGCTCTGTACTTCTGAGTTCAGTGGTGCTGCTGGGTCCTGTGCTGTGTCCTGTTCGGTCCAGTTGTGCTGTGTCCTGTGCTCTGTCCTTCTAAGGGCATTGTTATTTCCCCATTATTCCCAAATTATAAAAAATTTCAAAAAAAGCTATAAAAAAATAACAAAAAAAGTAATTATAAAAAAAAAAAAATATCCCAAAACAATCCTGCAGTATAAGTCCATTGGTACTGCTATATTACAAAGTTCACTCATTCTGCAGTATAACTCCATTGGTACTGCAATATTACAAAGTTCACTCATTCTGCAGTATAAGTCCATTGGTACTGCAATATTACAAAGTTCACTCATTCTGCAGTATAAGTCCAGTGGTACTGCAATATTACAAAGTTCACTCATTCTGCAGTATAAGTCCATTGTTGTTACTGCCATATTACAAATTTCACTGATTCTGCAGTATAAGTCCAGTGGTACTGCTATATTACAAAGTTCACTCATTCTGCAGTATAAGTCCAGTGGTACTGCTATATTACAAAGTTCACTCATTCTGCAGTATAAGTCCATTGGTACTGCAATATTACAAAGTTCACTCATTCTGCAGTATAAGTCCATTGGTACTGCAATATTACAAAGTTCACTCATTCTGCAGTATAAGTCCATTGGTACTGCTATATTACAAAGTTCACTGATTCAGCAGTATAAGTCTAGTGGTACTGCTATATTACAAAGTTCACTGATTCAGCAGTATAAGTCCAGTGGTACTGCAATATTACAAAGTTCACTGATTCAGCAGTATAGGTCCAGTGGTACTGCTATGTTACTGGCAGGACAAAAAGGCAGTTTGGAAGCCCCTGTACAAACTGGCTCTATTTTACCTGAGTTGACCCCCCTCCAGTGTGTACTCGGAAAGAGTTTTTAGTGCAGCGGGGAACCTGGTCAGTGAGCGGCGAAGGAGGTTGCTTCCTCAGAACGTTGAAAAAATGATGTTCATAAAAATGAATTATCAATTCCTCAATCAAGTACAGCACTGCCCTCCAGATAGTACAGAGGGACCTGTGGTTGTGGAGTCCAGCGGGGACGAATTTATAATGTGTGAGGAGGAGGAAGTACACACTGCAGGGGGAGAGGAATCAGAGGTTGAGGATGAGGACGACATCTTGCCTCAGTAGAGCCTGTTTAGTTTGTACAGGGAGAGATGAATAGCTTTTTTGGTGTGGGGGCCCAAACAAACCAATCATTTCAGCCACAGTTGTTTGGTAGGCCCTGTCGCTGAAATGATTGGTTTGTTAAAGTGTGCATGTCCTATTTCAACAACATAAGGGTGGGTGGGAGGGCCCAAGGACAATTCCATCTTGCAACTCTTTTTTTGCCATTATGTGACCATTCAACAGTCGTTTGCCATGAGCACAAAGTAAAACAAAATTAAAACAAATTCAACAAATTAAACCAAAAGTAAAATGCCCTGTCATAATCAAAAACAAGAGGTATTGACGCTTGAACTACTGTAGTGTTTATAATTTATAAACACTACACTTGAAAGCTTGGGCCTTTAAATGAAAAAGTCACTCTTCATTGCACGAATATTTGCAACAGGGACAATTTTTTGGTTAACAAAGTCAACAAATAACACTTCGACGCTGTCTGTCTTTCACATACTTGAAGGGATCTCAATGATGAATGCTCTGTACCATGGTCGTCTAAAACAAGAGTTATTGACGTGCTATAACTACTGTAGTTTTTATAAATTATAAACACTACACTTGAAAGTTGGAGGAGGTATTGTGGCCCCGGTACCAAATTGGGTACCGGGGCCACTCCACTATGCAGTCCAGATAGAGGCGTATCAGATATTAAACAACGTTGACTGTTGCTGCCAAATCATAAATTAATGAAAATGACCTGTCATCGTCAAAAACAAGAGGTATTGACACGCTCGAACTACACCCTGTATATGCTGCAGAGGATGTAGGAGCAGGCAGCTGTGCAGTGGAATTCAGACCATTTGAAGGCGGAGGTATTGTGGCCCCGGTACCAAATTGTGTACCGGGACCACTGCACTAGGCAGTCCAGAAAGCTACCTCTGTGAAATGTTTTGGACTAAAAACAATATTGTGAGGTCTGAGGTGTTCAGAATAGACTGGGAATTAGTGGAAATGATTGTTATTGAATGTTATTGAGGTTAATAATAGCGTAGGAGTGAAAATAAACCAAAAAAACTTGATTTTAACACTTTTTATGTTTTTTTCAAAATAAATCCGAATCCAAAACCTTAAATCCGAACCAAAACCTTTCGTCCTGTGTTTTGCGAAACACATCCGAACCCAAAACCTCAAGCAAATCCGAATCCAAAACACGAGACACCAAAAGTGGCCGGTGCACATCCCTAATATTAATTGATCTATATATTCACAGTGTCCCTGGAAAGGATTGATTTTTTTCCATTTAAAAACACCGTAAGTTAAAAAAAAACACCCATTTATCCGAAGACCAGGCATAGAACAGTACAGAGATCTGTTTTCTGCACTAGTCCTGCTGTATGAGATATACCAGCTGATTATTGAAAGCAGTAATCTAGGTAATAGTGCTTCCAATCTACTTCCCCGTGTGAGAAGTAGGAGTTTAACAAGAGTATATTGTGGAGCTGCTCCCAGAAGACATATGCTGAGTTGAGAGGATTCAGCAGCAGATATAGATGTAAAACAGACTTATGGCTGAGGCTGAAAAAAATATGATGGAGCCACCTCGCACCTTAACTGACGTAGAGGCGAGTTCATTATACATTGATAATCTATCACCTCCATTGTATGTAACACAATGATATCAGCTGTAGAGTTGAGAACAGTTTCACATAATATATTTTGTCACAACAGCTTCATTAATAAACTTCACATTTTACACTATTCCTCCTGGAGAGAGGAATGTGGATGTATTTAGTTACTATAAATTGGTGTTCAATATGGGAAACCCAATGGACAAAAAAGGATTCCCAATTTTAAGGCATTTAGTAGCAATTTTATAGCTGCACTTTAAGAATGTCTTATGTGGACAACTTTACACGTACTTAATGGTAAACAGTGGGTTGTTACAGCGGAGAGTCACTGCTGGCACCTGGCATTTAAGCGACGTAACACAAGAACCCATGCTTAAACCCCTAGTATTAAGAGACATAAGTTGCCACCTTGACTGGTTCCTGAATTTTACATGCATTGTCCATACACTATTACTGCATATAAAATAAGTGGTTACATAAGTTAATCAATGATAATTTTCCCTATGATACTGAGCATGTAAAAAAGTACTAAGAAAGTCTGTTCAGACTCCATATATTTGTCTCTTGATGCTGCGGTTAAATCTTTATATTTGTCTACTGAAACAACTGAAATAAAGGACCTGTTGTGGAACATTATTTTACACCAGAAAAAGACAGACCCATGGTGTTATTTCTTTACTACTGCACTGCTTAGATGCATAATTAGTTGCTTCACTAGTGCTGTTCAGCTCAACAACGTTATTAGAGGACAAAATATTATAATCAGCAAATAAACTGTATTGCGGATACCCACTGCCTGACACTCTAAGACAGCATGCTGACATTCCTATCAGTGGCGCACGCAGGGGGGGTTTCTGGGTCTCCAGAAACCCCCCCTCCGCTGAAAAGTGCCCTACATGTCGGCACTGTAGTATACAGCAGCCGCGGCGCTGTCTAAGAAGCGTCCGCGGCAGTGCTGTATTGTATACAGCACCGCCGCGGACGCTTCTTTGACAGCGCCGCGGCTGCTGTATACTACAGTGCAGCTGAAACGGAGCTGCCGCGCATGCGCGGCAGGTCTCTAGGATTTTTTTTTTTTCCCCAGGGGCGGAGGAAACCCCCTCCTCACAAATCCTACGTGCGCCCCTGCCTATTATGTTTATTAACTTTCTGTCTTGCAACAATAAAGCAGCTTTGTATTATTTGAAAGAAAAACTGTGGCTTAGATGTATTTGTCAGGTTTTTAAGTCCATGGTAAGTTAACTGATACGATACAAAATAAAGACATCAGGCATAAAAGCAGAAATGACATCAGCTCTGCACTGACAGATGCTGGTTTTCACCATGGCAGTGTATTGCTGCGGCCATGGTCTCCCTGTTATAGTGGAAACTAGCTCAGGTTGTCTTGCCATGTGACTAGAGGAGGCATTCCTTGTGTGTAAGGGAAAGCATGCTACCGGTTTTATTTTATTTTTTTAATCACACAGGGCAATGTACGTGGATACTGTCTTTACTACAGGTGTAAAGTACTTTTCCAAATAGGTTTCTCTGTAGAAAATGTCCCATTGAGTAAGCTTTTCAACTGACAAGTGTATTTCAGGAAGCACTCCAAACAATGTCAAACATAAAAAGTGGTGCAAGTAATACAGTCCCAGCTCATGATTTAGTCAAATCATAAACAGGGCGAAAATAGTCAGAATTTTAGAAGGAAAACTGAGAATACAATTGAAAGGGGGGGTCTACAAGGGTAAGAGGTTACACTTGGATGAGTTTTGAGCAGACCAGAGAGATTCACTGGTGCAAAAAAACTGTTTTGCAGATCACATCAGAGAGTAAATGTATCAAAGTGCGATTCTGGGAAATCGTCGAAATTCGGTGATATTGCTGAAAAGATTTAAAAAGGTAATTTAATTAAAGGCCGATTATCAGCTTGCTGTTTTAATTCTGTCCGACAATACCACAGAATGTTGTTGATTTGCAAAAATCGCACTTGGTGTGCTAATAAGTGAGCTCCACAAGATTGAATACAAATTATAGATCTTAATGTACCAGAAAACAGAAAGAAATGCTCACCAGAGTGAATGTTTTTTTTTTCTTAAATATTTACTTTTACTTTTAACTTTGCAGTCTGGCCGTACCGAAATGCAAAATGAAGACTTAACCTCATGTATCAAACTCCCATTGTCCCATAGACTGTAAGCTTGCGAGCAGGGCCTTCTGACCTCTTTCTCTGTTTTACCCAGTTTGTTTCTTACTGTATTTGTCCCCAATTGTAAAGTGCTACAGAATATGTTGGCGCTATATAAATAGATGATGATGATCAAAGTGCGATGCTGGCAAATCGCAGAAATTCAGCGATATTGCTGATGAGAATTAAAAAGGTAATTTAATTAAAAGCTGGTTTTGCCTTTTATCTAATTCCTGTTTTAATTCTGTCTGACAATATCACAGAATATTGTCAATTGGCCAAAATCACAGTTTTTGTGCTAATAAATGAGCTCCACAAGATTTAATAAAAATTCTAGATCTTAATGTGCCTGGGAATAGCATAAACTACTCACTACATTTAAAATAAGTAAATATAAAAATAAATAATAGCTAACTGGTAATTGTACAGTATTCATTAATTTGATGTCTCATATGTATCTAGAATTGTTGTGATAATATTACTCCACAACAGAGTATTTCTCAATGTTCTTACCTGAAACTACCTGACCTTGTCCCGCTGCGCTTCTCCTTTTCTCAGTACTCTTGATATCAATATTCTCATTATTCTCAGTATTCCTGTTATCAGCACTCTCATTTTTGTTGTTTTTCTTGTTATAAGATTTCCCATTCTCATCATTTTTCTCGTTATCAGCATTCTCAACACTAATACAACATATTAACTGAGCTCTCCTCGCAATCAACGGTAGCGCCAAAAGTAAAGTGTCCAGCATTGGGAGTCCTGTAGACGCCATGATTAGCAATTGCTCACTGACCAAGGCCTCATCAGGACTGTATGCCCTTTGGCTGTTTCCAACGTACATGCAACCTGAGCTGCGGCCATGTCACAAGAGAGCCTCAGTGTTCCTGCCGAAACGTCACCGGCTGCGGGAGACATCTACCTCCAGCTATTCTGTAATATTATTTCCCACCCATATCAAACTTTTACAGTGATATTACTGAATAACCACTGATCAGTCATAGAAATATATGTAAAACACCCATCTGATTTACAATAATTTTGTATGACTATTCAACCCACCTGGCAATTCTCAGGAATTTTGTTGGGGAGAGGCGTTGTCTCATGCTCATCTGCACATTATTGCATTTGCATTACTTGTGTAAACAAATACTTGTGTGGACTGCATCCTGTTCTTTACACTAATATCACACAATTATGTCAGACAAGCACACATTACACTACTTTTCTACTCCTGTTAATTAGATCCCCAAACACACTGCTTTCCAGATTTTAGGGTTTCTCCATAGTTAACAAAGCTCCCTGGCTAGGAAAGTTTATGCATCACAAGTGATAGCCTTTGTCAGGAGCCTCAGGTTAAGCTTACCCATGTAAAGCATGGGGAAACCTATTTACCAAGAACAGCAGAAAAAATGCTTTATTCGTAATATAAAGCATATGTTCTTTTTTAAATAAAGTTGTTTTTTTAAACTTTAAATAATGCATAAGGTATTTCATTATCCCCCCATCTTTCTCACTTATAGTCATATTTTGCTGAATGTGTGACTCTCTTCAAAAAAAGAAAAGACTGCAGCAACACATGATGCTGAGGCAGAGCAGCAGGAAGGACCGCCCCTGCTGCTCTATCAATGTAACTGCCAAGTTGACAGCCTTCTATTCACTATTCAGCAGCCCCTTATGCTGACCTCTTGGAGGTGGTGGGGTGGTGGGGCCCCTTATTGGTTGCCTAAAGCTGTCTCATAGTAGCTCCAGACCTGGTGATTGGTGTAGTTTAGAGCACTTTTGCACCTTTCTGCAATGTTAACACAGTGAAATTAAACAACTGACAGAAACGCTTCTGAGCTTTGTAGCAGTTACGCTGTCGGCTGACTCCTGACTACATATATGCACTGCAGGTCAGCTCTTTGAGACTACAAGCAGCTCTTATTCCTTTTATTACCATTTAAATAGTGTAAGAATATCCATAATATCTTATTGTCAGTTGTCACAGTCTATCTAAAAACCCTTCATCTCAAATTCACTTACATTAATTCTGAGACAAATCCATATTTTTAAGAACTGCCCTGCTGAAAGTCTGTATGTACTGTGCACTGAAATACCGCATCTTGGTGTTTTGCTAATTTTGCTCCTGTGACCTATAGTGACTGTTGTACTGCCATTCTGAAAACTGACTCAAACTTCTCTACTTATATCCAGCTCAATTTGAAATTGAATTTCTTCACATTCGATCTCCATCCATCCATGGGTTACTGTTGGAAAATACACTACTCATGTATTGCTTTGCTGAAAACATATATATATTTTGAAGTTAAGTGCAGCACCTATGTGTTTTAGTACATCTTGCTTCTGTCACCTACAGTGAACCGCCATTTGAAAGACACACTCGCACTATTATAGTTCTTTTCAGGACATAAATCTCTCCACTTTTAATCTGCTCACAGCCCTGGATGATTATTTAAAATATAGTAGAATAATTGGGAGAATTGCTTCTTTTGGTCAAAACGTTTCATATGGAGGCCCCCTGACTCACTACTACCATTTGTAGAGTATGTGAGAACTGTGTAAGGTTCATTACTTTATTTGAGGAAAAATTTTCACAGTATAATCTACAAATGATACATCTTATTGCTATTATTATTATTATTATTATTATTATTATTATTATTATTATAACATATCCCTGCAGACTTTATTGTTGGTTAACTTTCACTGGGTATGGAAATTGAATAAAAGTTATTTTTCTTAGTTATTTTGAATTCAGCACCATAGATACTAGTCAGTGAGTGGTGGTTTAAGGGTGCTGTTTATAAGGGGAATCCTGTTGCTAGGCAATAGGTGTGCAGTGTCTTTAGCCGTCCTCGCGCCGGTGGGCGCATTCGCAGTAGTGTGCACCATTGCTAGGCAACGGGACGCTTTTGTGTTTGGTGGCCCACTCTTTCTTCCTACCACACTTCCTCTGCCTCTATTTAAACTCTGCTCTGGCACCATTAGTATCAGGTCTCCTGTCTCCACCATTATTTGAATGTCCTTGCTCTTTTTGGTTTGACCCGGCTACTTTGACTATTCTTCTGGATTGTGCCCATTATTTCCTACTGTTGTGACCTCTGCTTCCTGACCATTCTCTTGGATTATACCATTCTAGACTGATCATTGTGACCTCGGCCTGTTTGATCTTTTTGTGAATCTCTCTTCGGTACCGTCTCCTCCTGATTGGCTTGACCTGGACCATTCTAACTGTTCTCAATCTCTACACAGCTAACTGTCTTGGAGGACAGCGACCTGCATACCCTTTGCAGCTAAGCCCAAACCTCTTTACGGGGGTCCCTGGTGAACACCAGGGCTTTGTTAGACTACGCACCTCCTTGTTCAGTGGCATAAATACAGTGCATCTCTGAGTCTGACAGTGGTGTAAATGTCAGTTAGTGATTCCAGTACAGCTAGAGTCTACAGTGCATCTCCGAGGCTGACATCCAATAAGTGGATAGTGGCTGAAAATTATTTTGCAATACATTTACAATACATTTAATTTTAGAATTGTATTTTAAAAATGGGCAAGACCAATCACAATACAGCCAGTCAGTGCATGACTATCTATAGCACTGAAAATCTACCTTTTCAGTCCTCTTCTCAACCAATTGACCAAACGTTTTTAGTTCGATCTTCTGTACAACAAATAGTACAAACTATCTCCTTTTCTGAAAAGACGGTTACTGAGAAAATTGATGACGTCTATTTAGATGTATCTATGCTTCGGCAAGACTTTCAGAGAATGTGTGAATGTGTAGGTGTGTAGGTGGAATTGAACACTGCATATCTGATCTAGAGGATTTGGGTTACTCCTATTAAAAGTGAGATCTCAGAAATATCAGTCTACATACAAACATTGTAAGATTTGGAGAGAAGATTGAAGTGAAACAACATGCCTTTTGTAGGGTTACCTGAGAAAGCTGAGGGTCGCAATCCAGAACTATTTCTCAAGAATTGGATGATTAATATATTTAATGTATTATATTAACTTGTCAACAAGGTTCTTTGTAACATAGAAACCAGTGAGTCTTAGTATTTCCAGATTTCTCTCTAGAGGTATAAAAATAATCAATCTCATTTTATGCACGTCAAGCCGAAGCTTGTGACCTTAAAATCCCTTCTGTTATGCTATTTCCAGCGAAACTAAGAATTGTGGCAGATGGGCAAAACAAGCTTCTTGTATATATATGAAGCCCTGTGTATCCATGCATTGACTTTGCATTTGTTTTTTGAGTTCAACACATCGAGTCTAGAATTGCAAATTTGATTGTTTCTTAGTAAGTTTTCCTTATGTTGCTCTGTGTATCTTACATTTATATTATCCTGGTTATTTAAATTCAGTTGATTGTAGTCTTTATGCCTGTAGTTTTTTGGCCCTATTTGGTGGCCAAACCACCAAACTACCAGATTTTTGCAATGTGGTGCACGTGTTTGCTGGTAGTTCACTTTATTCTCATATGTAGGCAGCTTCAGTATTACACAATTATTTAGGATTTCTTACAGAAAAATATGAATTTCCGTATTGCCCCTGTGCACAAAAAATACGTAAGCTGAAGTCCAATTCAAATGTCAATTCAAAATCCACCCCTTTAATCCATTTCAAAGTTTCCATTGTCTCCTAAAATGCTTTTTGGTTTACCTTCATTTATGGCTTAAATTAATCTCCCTTTTTGGAGAAGAAAATTGATATGTGTCCTCCTTTATTTCATTTAAGTAATCTTGTTTTTCAGCTTGGAATATCATTTTTCTATGTTGGTGAGGAAGTAGGTGCAATTGGGTACCTCTACTCAGCCACAAATGTCCCTCTAAATGGGGTCATGCCTTATTTGCGCATGTTGTTTTCACATTCTGTTCCTGTATATTCATAACCATACACTTTTACGCTTTCTCTTTTATGACATGCCTACTTCAGTCCTTTAAGTTATAAATTCATATTCACAATGCAGATATATATGTATGAAATAGGATCTTTACTTGTACAATGGCATAACATTAAAATTTCAATAACATAATCTTACACATGGTGCATATAATAGATGGCATTCTGTGTGTAGGTACAATGCAATATCTTATTCATTTCTTACTAATTATGTATATGTGCCAGCATGTATGTGCATGTGTGTGTGTGTACCTTATCTCCATCTTAATCCTAATTGACATTGATATGTATAAATATATATATATATATATATATATATATATACAGAGACAGAGAGAGAGAGAGAGATAGATGGATAGATATATATAGAAAAATATTGCCCGGCGCTCTGAGACAAACAATGCATAAAAATCACTGTGTCAGCATATACATAAAGGAGAATTTTGTGCATATACATAAAGGGAGAATTTTATTGGAGTTAAGCTCACCTGCCAGCATTCAAGGCATCTCCTGTAAGTCCCTGAACTAGTGATACAAATTTATAGTCAGGGTGTCTCATTTAGAACCTTCCCCTGAACCTCCATCTATAAAGCCTGCAGCACCTGGAGGGAGTGATTAATGCCCAAAAAACAAACTGGAAATAGTGAAAGAGAAAAAGGCTCGCTTCTTTAAATTAATGAAATGTGTACAAGCGAATAAAATCATTTGAGACGGCAGCCAAGGACAAATAAGACCAATGTGCCAGTGCAAATAAAAGAAAAATGTTGGCCGGTGCACAGAAACAAACAATATACCCAAACCAATTACCCAAACTTCTTAGTTTATTTAGATGGACTTGATCAAATAAGATTTGCTTATTTGTTCAAGGCCATCTTATGCAATTTATTTGTGTCATGTCATGATCTCCTCAATATACAACACTGTGTTATGTAACAATGCTTTATAAATAAAATCATAATAATAATAATAATAATAATAATAATAATAATAATTAAAATATTTGATTGGCAAGATGAACTAGTGAAATTTCTCAAAATATCTGCATCTAGTTTACAATAGAATAAACATTTAAAATAGAGAACAGTAATATTAAATGTTTTGTGAAAGAAAAAATAAGGAAATAATAAAATACTGTTTTCAGAGTTTACATTGTAATTAATGGTGGCAATCAGCTGATCAACTTCATAGGTATTACATTGGTAAAATACTCTGTTGGATCCTTTGCTCACTTCAAGTATGTTCAATACATTTTGTAGAATGATAGGCAACTGTTCTAATGTAAAGAGAGACAAAAGGTTTTATTTAAAACTTCATAAATTTGACATCCTTTTGAAATATATCTTATAATAAAATACATGTTCCTGCATTCAGTAGAAAAACATTCAACTAATGAAGCTTCTGCTATTGTAACAAATAGTCAAAAATTATTGCACTGTAATGTAGCTCCTGGCTAAAATATGAAAACAGTGTTTCTTTACTTATGAACAGTCATGATTAGTAAATAATTTTCTCTAGGGGCACAGCATGTTTGGTAATGCCATAAAAATGAAGAGTTAGAAGATGATGATTAGTACCAGAGCTGGAACAAAAATAATCTTTGACTTTGCTACTCTGTAAAAGTGATTGTACACCCAACCTTCATTAAATACCTCCCACAGGATTTGATGGGAGTAAGGGGTGGTTCGTTGCTGTGTTTTGACCTGTATCAGATCCAATTTCAACACTGTCCTAAAGTTTTATGAAGATCTTCATCTGTGTGTAATGGAGTGGGGTGTTAATACTTTACACAGAGCTGAGGTAGAATGTCAGGTTAACACTGAACAATGGATTTTGCATTCATGGTTCACATCTACATATTGCAATTTTGGGGTTTAGTGATCCATAAATAATGCACTCTCCAGTTCTTTTAATCTCTATTGACTGATTAATGTTTTATATATTAGTGCCAATTAACACAAGCAGCATACTGTAAATCATTCAAATATACTTGAGCGGATGAACAATATAAGATTATAAAGGTGCTTTAAATTCTTCCCTTCACCAGACCTTATTTATGAAATGCACAAGATCCATTGAGTTGTACTAGTTTGCCTAGATAATCCATCCAGTGCACATCAAGGTACATGCCAAACTGATAGTATGCGAGAAAGGCAGAAAAACCTGATAAGCGCAATGTGCAAAAGTTTAAACATCACAAAAAAAGTCCAACCTCTTACCACTCCAGAACCTCACCTTTCTTATCCAATAAAATAACCTAATTTGTGGTTTAAAATAATAATGACATTAAAGGACACTTGGAATGTCTTTATTCCATTTGTTTTTGAAGCTTTGATTTACATTGGGCAAAGTGCTTCTGCGCTGAACTGCAACTACAATGTGCCAAACTCAAGACTTTTTTTAAGAGTAGCAGCTCCGCGCAGCAATAAGAGCCCACAAAATGCATTATAGCCATTCCTTTACCCTAGTTTAGTAATCTTACTCCACAAATTTAAATCTTATTTTGCATTTCACCAAAAGACAATGGGCATCATTGTGCCTTATTGGTACATTGCACAGTTATCTTGCTTCATAAACCTGTGCACTGTAGCAAACTTTGTGGCAAATTTGCACAAATTGAGACATGCAGCACTCTGCATCTTAACTTTTTTGCACTTCATAAATAAGGTCTAATATATCTTAACTTACGTGAGATACAAAATAAGAACAAACCCTCGAATTTGCTATAGAATTCATCATCTAGAACACGAGAACTCATCCTATTCTGTCAAGATCAAAATCAGAACTATATAAATATGTGATCAAGGTGTAACTGTCATTGTAGCAGGTGGGTTTCCTCCCATTTCAAGCCACATATGTATATTTGTTTTCACTCTTGGATGGTATACGAGGGTCCTGAAATGCATTCAACTTATTCAGTATATTTAAAATTACCTATATATTTGAAACCAAATCCAAATAGAGATTTCAGAAGTTACATCTAGTGAAGAAAAGGTTCAATTGACTGACATACTTGATCTTTGTTTAAAATCTTCCATTTGAAAGTAAAATGATATGCTGGTGTAATATAGCTGCATGCCATTTACACCACATAAACACTCTAATATAAAGATGTGTCTCACAAAATAAACCTATATATTAGCTTCACAAAATTTCCTTCAGTGAAAAATTAAACTATATTGCAGTTACCAATAAAATATAATGGATATGGAAATTGATCTTTTACCTTTTCTTCGATGTGCTAATCCTGCCTCTAGCGGCCAGTAATGGCTGTAAGTTTATGAATGTATTCCCAGGTGAGCAGTGTATTAGAAGAAGTCGTGTTACTCTATTACACTATCCACTATGCACTGGGACACTGTTTATTAGAAATGTGTCCTGTTTGCAGGACCTTAGGAGAGTATTATAGTGGAAGTTCCGTATTTGGAATGTAAACATTTGTGCTATGTACACTTCTGCATATCTAATTTAGCAGGAAGCCAAGATTAGAGAAATAAGGCCAGAATTGTAGAATTTATATTTTGCATCAGGACCCTACAAACATCCCAACATACAAAAATATATTTTACTTATGAGATAAAGTCAATGGGCCTGATTCAACAAGGTACGCATTCTAAGCGCTATCCACGCTCAGTATTATGGGCACGTATTTAGGCTTTCTGTACACTCAAAGAACGGATCTCAAGAGATCAGAAAAATTACCTGTTGAATGCACTGCTGCTCTGTCCCTCCTCTAATACAAAGGCGCTCGTTTTTTGGAGATTTTATCAAACCGTAGATAAAATAATGTGTTTTTAAAATGCATGGCTTAAAAATGGTATTCCAATTTCTTCAAATGCCAGATATACAAACCAGGTATTTTACGAACACACAGTTTAGAAAACAAAGACAAGTGGCAGTTTTTTTTTAGACCTGCTTGACAGACGAGACAGCTCTAACCACTTGCAATTTGAGCTTTCTAGCCGTTCAGAACAAAACAGGAGCCACAATACACATACTAATGATGATTGTATCATCCATAATTTAATAAGGATTCAAAATATTTTTTTAATTTATATTATGGGGGCTTACATATAATTATATTAACGGGTTCATATTAAGATAATATTAGATGAAAGGCAATTGTCTTATAACATAATCATTATAGGGTATTATTTTTGTGCCATATTATGAAAGGACCAATTATATTTCTGCATAATAGGAAGGGGACAATACTGTTAGATTCATTAAGGGGGCAAAAACACTGTATATATGAATTTTTTGGGGGTTCTATAGGTGTGCTCATTGGTGTAGACTCACACATAGCTGACGGCTGTTCTCTGCATATACGACCTGTAGATTTAAACATGAGACAATGACACTATTAATATAGGGCGAATGTTATCAATTTTAACCTGCAAAGTAAAAGTATGCACCTACATTGTCACAATCCTGTACTTACATTTGGCTGGTTATTTGCATTGTTTATGAAACATTTATCATACTCCATTAAGTTTGCTAAGTTCGTTAGCCAAAAGAAAAACAAAATTCAAAAACAATATATACACGCCAGTCTGGAAGTCAGCCCCTCAATCCTCCTCATATATTCTATAAGAAGGGAAGTCCCCCAACTGTAGCCACAGGAGCTCTTCTCTCTTCGCGCATGTTGATTATCAGACACCTTTTTGCATATTTTTAATGGACCCACTGCTTTTACTGTCTCACAAGTCGAATAGTTGGATGAAAGAAAGTATATTGATTAATATTGTTTTACCTTATGATATTTAACTATAAACTAAATAACATCTGTTCATAAACGACTGTGGATTGGAACTATTATAAATATGAACTATATACAAGTGAATGTGTAAGTGTTAGTGTATGCGTGCGTTATTTATCGTGCGATTGCATCATGACATTTGGTGTACTGATCGCAATCGCACGATAAATAACGCACGCATACACTAACACTTACACATTCACTTGTATATAGTTCATATTTATAATAGTTCCAATCCACAGTTGTTTATGAACAGATGTTATTTAGTTTATAGTTAAATATCATAAGGTTATATGTACACCTTAGTGAGATCTAAGGTTCAGGTCACAGGAAACATATCATGTCTGGTATCATTCTAATCCCCTATTGTAACGGATTAGCTGGATTCAGTACTAATCCTGATTAGCGCTGGCTTACCTGAGATGCATAGTCTAACGAACTCCCTGATTTTCCCCGAGAACCACCGCAAGGTGGGAGACGCAAGTTGCGGTCCTCAAGCTTGCCTCAAGAAGTAGTATAGCGGATGGAGCAGCGGGTAGATGCAGCGTGAAGGAATCTGGGTTCGGTACACAGACTGGTGGCAGAAGTACAAACGGAGGCAAATAAGCATCAGACAATCCAGGCCAGGGTCACAGGCAATCAGAATGGTCAGCAAGCCGGGTCGGTACACAGGAATAGCAGAGAAACAGAGTAGAGAGAGGAGCGTCAACAATCGGGGTTAGGGTCACAGGCAAACAGAACGATGAACAAGCCGGGTCGGTACACAAGTGCAGGAGATCCAGGAAGGTAAGACTAGCAGAGACTGGTACACAGGGGAGACTTCACAGGGAGCAGGAACAAGGATTATCCAAAGGAACAGGAGCCAGGTACCAGGTAAGTTGCTCTGACACTCACCGAGTGTCAGAGTGAGTTTTTATGGGAAGCGCATTTCAAATTCCCCGCTCCGAGTTTGCAGTCATGTGACCACCGAACCCGAAAGTGTGGCTTCCGGGACCGACAGAGCGGTGGGGGACTGAAGCAAGGTAAGTTCGTTATACCTATTTATCTGTAGACGTCCGGTTCAAAAGCCGAAAGGATCGCACCTTGTGTATGCTTCTTATGGATGATAGGGAATAAATGATTAGAATGGTATTGTCTGTGTAATGTTAATAGATCAGTTTGAACTAGTTCTTGGCAGGAAGATTAAGTATGCATCTTCTGAAGAGCTGAACCCCACCCTTGGATGGCATCGTTTAAACTGACCAATGACCTGTATTACACTCGACCTTCCTGAAGCCTGAACCTATGGAAACATGCCAAATCATCTGTATTGTTTTCACTGTATCACTGACTGTACTTAAGTAGGGGCCCTGGGACCAGCATTCAGTCACTTCTACCACAGACTTCAGGACTGAATGACTGTAAAGCTGGATCCAGCAGTGCGCAGCCCCACGCAGCGTATGTATCGGCTGTACTTATTTATTGAACTGTTATTCTTTTGCTTTTGCTAAATAAATTGCTTTGTGCTTTGGAACCACACAAATCGCATAGACAATGAATATTGGTAAACAATAAAATAACTTTAATAATTTGGGAACTCGCAGCAGATGTTACGCTACCAGAAGATTTGCAAAGCCTATGGGTTTCAGTTCCTCAACAATGGGTGAAGAGACGTGTCATATACAGGTAAGAACGCAATGTGTTCAAAACCTGTTTATCATTCTGTGTTGTGAAACCGAATGTCCGTTTTTGTGTAATTCAAGGAGTGCTAACTTGAATCTAGGGACAAGAAAGAAAGCTGTTTCTTTTTATTGTTGTCTTGCGTTTTAAATGTGTTGCATAGCGTATGTGTATTTCCTGTATTGCATATGTGTACTTCCAGTATTGCTGCCACGTATTTAAGCAGTAGTTTTGATAGTCTGTTATATTTATAGTGCAATCACTTGTTAAAGCCTCTGAAAGTTATTATTAATGTTTGGGAAATTAATTTTGTGCGCAGAAAACAAAGGTGTATGTGAATTGTATGATATTGAAATTGATGTACTGTTGAAAAGAGGATCCAGGTTGCTATTTGACAAAACGGGCTATAGAAATAACCTGAGGGACAATGGTTCTGTTTGAAAAGAGAACAGTGTGTAAAGAAACCTTTGTGGCGTTCTGTTCTAAAAGAGAACAGGGTATAAATAGACACCAGAGTATACATGGCAGGTATACTGGAAGCGAAAACAAGAGGTTTTAATCGCAATACCAATAGTAATCGCAGAAATTACTAATAGCATCTGTAAGCAGTGCGATCGGACCGCATGGTTGATTGTGCAACCGTGATTGTGACTTGGGAGTTGTGGGAGGAAATAACGCTACAACCGCGGATATTCTGATAAATATCGAGTGCTAACAGTTGTAAAGTACTCAAACTGGAAAGGCAGGGTATTGCGAAGTTGGTACTTTTCTGATCCCAGTTGTTGTTAGGTGTTCCTCTGTGAGTACAGTGACAAAAGCATGTTATTGTCAGGTGATACTTATCGGGAAGAAGCGTGTGGACGTGGCATGTGTAATTCGTCCACGGCCAATAAAGTCTCTAGTAGTAGAGAATGGATACTGTCAAGATGGTCAAAGTGTTACTGCCTAGAGAAGTGCCATTTGGTTCGGCGAGGTTTATTATACATAAGAAATATGGTGCGTGCGTAACAGCGTACTGTGACAAATGGGTTAAGATGACCCGGGAGTGTGTGAGACCTTTTCCCAAGGAAGGTAGTTTTGATTTAGAGGCATACTGTAACTGATAAAATATGTTTTTTTCAAACCAACGAAAAAGAGAATTAAACACATTGATTGTTTAAAACTGTGGCAACAGGGAGGTAACATGTTGCAGGGTAATAATACATGCATATCGGAAGTAAGCATTGCAAAGCGAAGAGAAGTGAGTGAAAGTGCGCCCCACGCCACAAAATTCGGTTGGAGTGGTAAGTACAGCCGATACATAAAATGTTAAAAATGTAACTAGTAATTTGTATTGTGTAATAAGTCATGTTAAAGGTAATACTTCAGAAGGAGAAGGTGAACCAACCATTATTTCAGCCATTGCCCATACCAGTAACATGCAAGAGGCACCACACGGACAAGGAAAAGGAACGGTCCCACCAGCAGGGGCAGCGGCTGAAATTGGTGAGAATAATATAGAAATTAATAGAAGCGGGAAACATTCATTGTACTGCAACAGTAATTCCAGCAAATAGTCCAGAATGTAGTGATTTGGTAGGTTTACATCCTGTCCACACAATAGCAATTCCCAATGGGAAGGCGGACAAACATGGTGTAGTAACATGGTGTAGTACCCATAAAATATGTAGTAATGCATTGTACATAGGCTAGGTCTGAGCTGTTTTCAATTATGTCCGTAGATGCAATTAAAGAGTCTGCCGTTGAGCATGATAAAAACATATGTAAAAGGGAAAAGGCGCACAGTGATAGGCTAATGATGGTGAGTATCCATGCTTTAGAAGGACTACATTCACAACCTCAGACTTATAACAACCACTATAAGGGACAAAAGAAGCAGAAGTCTTTGAAGTGTTTTAACTGCCTTAAAAGGGACACCTGAGGAAGGATTGTAGAGAAAGAACAAAAGCAAGGAGATTGGGACCACCTAAGGGTGAGTATTAATCTGTGGTAAGTGTCATTGTTCAGGGATAGAGAGAAATTAACTTAAATGTATATGTCCTTTTTGCTGTTTTGCTGTTTTATGTTGTCTTGTGTTTACTCTCCTGTCGCTTATCAATGGTAAGGAATGAAAATGTTTGTTTCTCTTTGTTATTTGAAATTGTCCGTGTTTTGTTTCCCTTTTCTGTAGATAAGGACAAACAAAGAAATATATATACTTAGTGATTAAGGGGATTGCTGGAGGAGTACAAAGCTTCCCTTGAAAGACAAATTTGGTTGAGATTCATCATTTAAAATGAAGTATGTACATACTAATGTTGTTTTTATGTATTCCAGGTAGAAACACATGTGAGATACAGAGTATGAATCACTAAGGGTTAACTTCGCACTTCTCCATTATAGTCATAAGTCGATTGCAAAGGTATATAGTTACTGTGATCATGAGATACCGAGTTCCATACGAGCTAACGATGGACAACACTGGATTGGATGGGCGACGTAGCTCCCAGTTAAACTTGAGAAAAATGGGGAGGGGTCATAGTTTAGTGAATTGCTAAGGTGATTAGAGGAATAGTAGAACCATTTTCCCATAGTGTTCAATCCAGCTGTCATTTTGCTGTAAAATCTCTTGCTCTGCTTTTCTACTTATAGTAATTAAAATGTTCCCGGAGTAGTGACAACAACACTTAGATTGAGTTTGATCAGTATTTAATTTTTAAATATACTGGGATTTATTGTTGTTCCACAGCTGTAGGCTTTACGATGGTAGTTCTTTTCTAATCAGTGAAATCACTGAGCAGTGGAGAGTCCACTTCCCTCAATGTCTGTACATAAAAATGTGATGTTTTTCTTTTTTTTAACGTGTGTCGGTGTAATCTGATGAATTTCTGAATGTTAATCTGAAGGCATTTTTGTTATTAATTTGTCTTTGACTTTAAGTCTTCTTGCACACGTAGGACTTTTAGTGCCCTTTAGGATCTAACTGAGGCAGATTGGACTCCACCCTCACAGCCTAAAGTTTATTACTCACAAAGGACAAGGTGTCCCACTATACAAAGGGCCTAGGGTCCATCTAACCAGACAGTGCCTAGTGCCCCTGATCTTATCAGGACCTACCGTCCTCATAAACTACTCAGGGCCTACCGCCCTCCTAAACTACTCAGGCCCCAACGCCCTCCTAATCTGATGCGCCCAGCTCAAAACTGGGGTCCTGTGGTCAACTAAACTTAAGGGACCTAATGCCCCGCTAGACCTTAAGGGCCTAACGCCCCACTAGACATAAAGGCCTAATGCACACTCAACCTAAGGACTTTATGCCCCACTAAATTACTGGGGCCTAATGCTCCCTCAACTTAGGGCCTGGTGCCCCTCACAGTAGGGCCTTGTGCCCCCTCAGTGTAGAGCTTGCTGCCCCTCAATGTAGGGCCTGGTGCCCCCCATTGTAGGGCCTGGTACCCCCTCTTTCTCTTGCTTACAACCCTAATTGCTGGGAAGGCCTTGTGCCCGATCTTTCGTGCGGGCCTTGTGCCCGCTGTATGTGGCAAAAGAAGGGAGATGGTGGGTGTGGGCAGGGGCCCGGTACAGGGGGTGCCCACAGGGCCTCTACCTGTACCCTGGTGTCCCCCACTGTTAAACCGTCCTGCCACTGTCCTCACAGGCTGCTGCAATGCTTCTCCTCCATGTCCTGGCTCCTTCTGTGGATCGATCTAGCTTTAAGTCTTCTTAACCGCTTCTCTCCTTCTTTTCTTCTTCCAGCTGGCATGCGCTGCTGCGTGTCTTCTCTTCTTGATTGCCGCTCAGCGCCATCCTCACTCATCAGTCTCCGCCGTCGGACTAAAGATGGCAGCACATTCTGGCTTAAATAGCCAGTGGCACTCCAACATCGCATGGCGGCGGTGTGATGTCATGTAATGACATGGCAAGCTCTGATTGGCTCACCACGGCGCCAAGCATACAGGTGGCCAGGAGGTGAGCACTGATTGGCTGACCGACCCAGCTAATGGGGACACAATCGCAGCAGCCTGCAGGAGCTCACTGGATTTCAGACTTTCCGGTGAGCCACTCACATAGTGAGAGTGACAGCAGTTGCACAAACAGCAAGGTTTCAGTTGTTGGCAATCATCAACTAGTTGCTACACAGTAAATAAACTGACACTATGGATGGTGCTTGTACCTATAAAAGGGTATTGGGAGAGTATATAAAGTGTATAAAAGTGATAATATCATATATATTGATATTTAACTACTCTAAAATTCTGAAACAGTTCTGAAATACCAGATTTATCCTTACAATGAATGGATGTTTATTTCTCAATTATTTCAGCTCTTCATGAGATTTATATTGTAATTGTTATCTTCTGGATAACTATCATATAGCAGCTACAGTTAAGAGATATGAAAAATGCAGTATTAGTTACAACAGCAATTAAATTTATTTTACATACTTCAGAAATAAATTTGTTGATAATAAGCAAGGTCGAACAGCTATTCAGGATAATATCAAATATGTTAAAAATAATATTAATATTGTGTAAAATATGATCATGCTAACATCTGTGTTCAACATATCCTAACTCATGTTAAAAATAATTTAGTAGCTGTAGTTAGATGCTGCTGCATTGCTTTGCAATGCTTATTAAGGGTAATTTAAGTGTGGACTCACAGCATAAATATAGTTTAATGCTATCTTGTGCCTGTTTTTGCACAAATGTACCTGTTTTTTCATAAGATGTTTGAGACCAGATTACAGCATCTGCAGGAGTGCAAAATGTAAGAATTTGGACTTTGAACAGATTTTATTGTCTGACTGTAAACTTATGCGCACATCTAGTTTGGCACCTCCAAAGACTGAAAAATAGAGGCGCACCTTGAATTGACCTGGTTGATCCAAATAAGTGTAGCAGTACAAAAACAATGCAATCTGTAGCAAACTTCCCATGAATATAATAGATGACATTATCTGTCTTCCTTAAAGCTATGTTTAAAGTTGGATAATAATAGTCTTCTTTTAAGTACAGAAATGATAACTTCCAGTAGGTTTACACTTCTGAAGGGGTAACACAGCATCTCCTGTTCAGATATTTTTTATTGCCTTCCTACATGTTTGAGCAGTACCATGTGAAGTGGTAACCTAGCAATGCCTTTAGAATGCTTGGAAATAGCTATTATGATTTTGTCTATCTTTGAGGTTTCTAATTGTGTGATCTTGCTCAACAAATTGATGTCCCACAGGCATGTGATAATAAATTGGAGAAAACCAAAAACGATAGCAAGGTTAGAAGTATAAGGGTCTGATTCATAAAGGAAAGTAAAGCAAAAAAATTAGTAACTTTTCACTTGGGCAAAACCATGTTGCATTGGAGAGGAGGGTAAATTTAAAATGTGCGGACAGATTTATAGTTGGGGTAGGACCTGTCCTAGATCAACTTTAAATTACAGTGTAAAAATAAAGATATCAAGTATTTGTGTGCTACATGAAAAAACAGCCAGTATTTTCCTTATGTGCAAAATAATAAACTAATTTGCAACTCTTGCGTTGTAACATGGTTTTGTCCAGGAGAAAACGTACTCATTTTGCCTTACTTTCCTTAATGAATTAGGCCCTAAATCTGCACTGTTATTTGTTGAAATAATTGCCAATGGTGTAGCTGCAGTTGTCATATGTCATGACATTTTTCCATCCTCAATGGGTGGCTGGTCTGCTAAACAATAGGCATCTATCTTATCACTGAACAGCGATGTTGGTAACTCAAAGACTATTTGGCCAACACCAAGGGCTTATTCAAATTATCACTTTTTCAAGCAGTTTTGCAAGCAATGATTAAAATGAAATATTAATACTTATAACATTTTGTTATGGCAACTACTGAGCTGTTCGTATCACTGCTGAAAATGCAGATAGCAGAAGTCAATGGATCTCTATACCAAGCTATTTCTCCTGGCGCTTTTCTCAAGATGTTCTCTGTTTGGAATACATACCACATGTAGACCTGCACCAAGAGTGAATAGAGCTAGATATATCATGTGGTGAGTTCTGACTGCTGTACAAACTCTAGTAGAGAGACCGTGGGCTACATTTGAAAGAAAAATATTACATTTGCAAAATGTTTTAGATTTTACTACATGAAATGTTTTTCACTCTTTTTTTTATTTTATAATTCTAATGACATTATTTTCTGTAACACTGTGACTTGCATAAGTTTTGTCACAAACTGACCATTCTTATTCTACATACTTCCTTGGAAGCATCTACAGATAGATACCTCTGCAATAAAACAGAGAGAAAAACATGAAACATTTTATTTTTGTAAAATTGCATTCTATCTCCTTAAAATCATATTTATTACTTTACAACACAATTTTAAAAAGGTTGATTAATTGAATCATTTAACACAATCATCTAGGAGAGACTGAAGCAGCAGTTTGTTATTTTGTTACATCATTAAATGGCTATAACTCACATTTTAGAAAGTCAAATGTTTACATGAATTACAGCTAACCAATTCTGGTTCTCTCCAAATTGTAACGGATTGGTATTCTATCTAAAAAAAAAGTGCAGTGTTTTAGATTTAATACCATGTATTATAAACTATTTTTAATTAATTGAGATTAGTTTGACGGTGCAAATCAATACACTGTACAACCAATTTACATTTGATTGTCATGCTGTAATTGGCTAATATTGAATGTCAATGTGCTAATTCCTGTTAATATGATGCTAGCATACGCTTTAGATGTGCCTGCTTAAACATATTCAAATAACTGCGGTAAACTTCCAGTGTTGAAAGGTTAATTTACAAATTTACATAAACTCTTTCTTTCCTTGTATACTGCTGTCAATGTCAGTTGTGCAGCTTGATAATATGTGTAAGTTAAAATTCCCTTCTCTCGGTAGTTAGATGTCCTTTGCCACATCTAATTAAATGAATGAAGATAAACAGTATGGAGCTTCTACTGCCTACTTAATAAGGCCACAGGAGGCTGGGAACTTCCTCTGTAGAATAATAGGTAAACTCATTTAAAATATCAGTGTGCTCATCTTTCTCTGAGTTTGTTTTATTATTTTCCTTACATATTACATGTTCCCTATCTTTCAATCTTTTAGTAATCCTTAACATTAAAATAAACCTGTCACCTACAGGTACAAGAGATACCTGAGTAAAAACTATACAAATACGCATTTAACAATTATATTAAAACAGTAAAGTTTATTCTGTATCAACCGTTTTCATCTTGCCTGCACATGAGCAAGCAATGTAAAAACATAGGTATATAGGTTTTGCTGAACCACTTTGCTGTTTGTTTTCTTGTCACACTTGTTGGCACCAGTCCTCAGGGCCGTAACTAGGGCTGTTCGATAGGGGTGACCGCCCTGGGCGCAACACTGAAGGGGGGCGCAGTTTAGGAATAAGTTAGGTTCATTTGGTTAAAATTGAGGGCTAGGGGGGCGGCATTTGACATTCTCGCCCCAGGTGCTAGAATTTTAAGTTATGGCTCTGCCAGTCCTGCACACACAGCTCAAAACCAGATATTTAAGCTTCTTGTCAAAGTATTGCTCTTGCTGACTTCTCAATTGATTAGGCCAGATGTTCCACCTGTATTCCTTTGCAGTGTGTGTGAAAGTGTACCGAGTGAATCCTCTCTACATCTTCAGCCTGCAGATTCCCATGGAGACCACCAGTCTTTCCTCTATTATTATGTGGCAAACTGCCCCTATTGCCCCAATATATATATATATATATATATATAGATAGAAGCCTGCTCAATTATGCCCAGAGTTAGCGGAGCATTAGATAGGTAGACAGCAATACACCTCCCA